>NC_092079.1:15060485-15062243 GCF_039877785.1 Chaetodon trifascialis | reverse complement strand
CTAACCCTAACCCTAACCCTAACCCTAACCCTAACCCTAACCCTAACCCTAACCCTAACCCTAACCCTAACCCTAACCCTAACCCTAACCCTAACCCTAACCCTAACCCTAACCCTAACCCTAACCCTAACCCTAACCCTAACCCTAACCCTAACCCCTAACCCTAACCCTAACCCTAACCCTAACCCTAACCCTAACCCTAACCCTAACCCTAACCCTAACCCTAACCCTAACCCTAACCCTAACCCTAACCCTAACCCTAACCCTAACCCTAACCCTAACCCTAACCCTAACCCTAACCCTAACCCTAACCCTAACCCTAACCCTAACCCTAACCCTAACCCTAACCCTAACCCTAACCCTAACCCTAACCCTAACCCTAACCCTAACCCTAACCCTAACCCTAACCCTAACCCTAACCCTAACCCTAACCCTAACCCTAACCCTAACCCTAACCCTAACCCTAACCCTAACCCTAACCCTAACCCTAACCCTAACCCTAACCCTAACCCTAACCCTAACCCTAACCCTAACCCTAACCCTAACCCTAACCCTAACCCTAACCCCTAACCCTAACCCTAACCCTAACCCTAACCCTAACCCTAACCCTAACCCTAACCCTAACCCTAACCCTAACCCTAACCCTAACCCTAACCCTAACCCTAACCCTAACCCTAACCCTAACCCTAACCCTAACCCTAACCCTAACCCTAACCCTAACCCTAACCCTAACCCTAACCCTAACCCTAACCCTAACCCTAACCCTAACCCTAACCCTAACCCTAACCCTAACCCTAACCCTAACCCTAACCCTAACCCTAACCCTAACCCTAACCCTAACCCTAACCCTAACCCTAACCCTAACCCTAACCCTAACCCTAACCCTAACCCTAACCCTAACCCTAACCCTAACCCTAACCCTAACCCTAACCCTAACCCTAACCCTAACCCTAACCCTAACCCTAACCCTAACCCTAACCCTAACCCTAACCCTAACCCTAACCCTAACCCTAACCCTAACCCTAACCCTAACCCTAACCCTAACCCTAACCCTAACCCTAACCCTAACCCTAACCCTAACCCTAACCCTAACCCTAACCCTAACCCTAACCCTAACCCTAACCCTAACCCTAACCCTAACCCTAACCCTAACCCTAACCCTAACCCTAACCCTAACCCTAACCCTAACCCTAACCCTAACCCTAACCCTAACCCTAACCCTAACCCTAACCCTAACCCTAACCCTAACCCTAACCCTAACCCTAACCCTAACCCTAACCCTAACCCTAACCCTAACCCTAACCCTAACCCTAACCCTAACCCTAACCCTAACCCTAACCCTAACCCTAACCCTAACCCTAACCCTAACCCTAACCCTAACCCTAACCCTAACCCTAACCCTAACCCTAACCCTAACCCTAACCCTAACCCTAACCCTAACCCTAACCCTAACCCTAACCCTAACCCTAACCCTAACCCTAACCCTAACCCTAACCCTAACCCTAACCCTAACCCTAACCCTAACCCTAACCCTAACCCTAACCCTAACCCTAACCCTAACCCTAACCCTAACCCTAACCCTAACCCTAACCCTAACCCTAACCCTAACCCCTAACCCTAACCCTAACCCTAACCCTAACCCTAACCCTAACCCTAACCCTAACCCTAACCCTAACCCTAACCCTAACCCTAACCCTAACCCTAACCCTAACCCTAACCCTAACCCTAACCCTAACCCTAACCCTAACCCTAACCCTA
>NC_092079.1:14992985-15055485 GCF_039877785.1 Chaetodon trifascialis | reverse complement strand
CTACATATTTCAGAGATGAGGACAATACGGAAGAGACCGTATTGCCACCGTTTGTAGCACCATTGAAATGGAACCCACCAGAACATAAAGTACCGGAAGATGTTCAGTTATTGATCGCCAAAGATGGTGAGGATTTCAGAAGGAGTTTTAAGGTTTATTAAGAGAAACCAAATTTGTCACAAGAAGAGGTCAAAGCATTGAAGGACCTAAGGAAGGACAGGACTATAGTTATTAAACCTGCTGATAAGGGGAGTGCGGTGGTCATTATGGGTCGAGACCAATATATTTTTGAGGTTCAGCGCCAATTAAATGATAAAACTTATTACAGGAAGTTGAAAGGGCCAATTTATTTGAAAACAATACCATTAGTTCATTTCATTGTGGACAATGAACAATCCCCTGCTTGTTCCGGTACGTCATAGTGACGCTAATTCCAGCGGCTATGTTTAAAATTTGAACCTAACGTTCATTCATTCTCTAGCCAGCACTTGCCGCGAACACACGCAGGTCTTAGAGAGCGTTAACACTCGCATTTTTCGTTTGATTTTGAACGAGCTTGCCTGATGAAGGTCTAGAATTTGACCGAAACGTCGTTTTGCTTGTTCACATAATTTTAATAAATACCGAGTGTTAACCGAAGAAGTTTTTGTTCTCTATTTCACTCGAGTACCAGCTTTTGACCATAAGTTTGCGGCACTTTAGCCTTATTAGTACACACTCTACATGGATTTCTTCGACACTGAGGACGACTGGACAACAGTCCGGTACCGCAGAGGCCGTCTCCAGCGCCATGACCAGCAGCGGTGGCAGCCAGACCGCCGACTGCAGCGAGACCACAGCGACCCTCGCCGAGACTGGCAGCTCCCTCCGGTGAGACCAACCTACGCCTCGGTCACGAGAGGCTATCCACAGCCCCGCTACGACGATTCTGCCTACGGTGAGAGACGCTGGGGACCTCCACCTCGCCGTCTACCGGACAACCTTCCAACGGCGCCGTGCTTCCAGACGCACAGCAACAGGTACAACTCGGGCTACCAGCGGGGTTCTAACCGCCAGCAGGCTAACCAGCACCTGTACAACCGCCATAACAACGCAGATAATTATCGACCGCAGCGCAGCTGGCAGCAGCGGCCCCCCCGCAGAGCCGCTAACGCGCAGGGAGCACCGGCTCAAAACAAAGTCCAGTCCCAAGACCCAGATTTCTCAGCTAAGGTGCGCATTCTCCACAGGCTCATTAAGTCTGTGCACCATTTTATTAATGTGTCGGGGGATGAGCCACCCCCCATCATCAAGAAGACCACAGCTAATTTGGCGAACTTTATTAAACCGGCGTCCCCGAATGACGACACGCGCATGAAGCTTGAGGGGAACGCCAAGAACTGGGAGTTTTCTGCACTCCTCATTCTGCGCGACCATTACCAAAGTAATGCGGATGAGTGTTTCCAGGCTTTGGCAGCCTTTCCCGACGATGATTGGCGTGGTCCCCTTGAAATCGCCAAGACCTGGGCGAGGAGAAATCTTGGCCGCAGGCTGAAGCCTGAGACGCTGCAGCAGGTGGAAGCCCACCTCACGGCCTTCGACGTCTAACAATGGACAGTAGTCTGGAAAGTCCAGCTCGGGACTTCTGTGAGTTTTTATTATGCACACAGACAGGACAAGCAAACACATATTCCCAGGCATCCCTCTCTAGCCCAGGCCACCAAAAACTTCTCCTGACTAATAGTAAAGTGCAATTGGTACCTGGATGGCAATCGAATCAGAATGTCTGATCCCAATCCTAAACCCTCACTAGCAAGTCGATGGAGTTCTCCATCTCTCTGTTTGTGGATCTGGAGGACCACGGTTTGTTCTACAATACATATCTGGACAGAATTCTCATTCAGTAAAAAACACGGAGTCCCTGCAGAGCTCCACTCCCACATAACAGAAAGTGGAGGAGGCATGACATGACAGCCTGGACACCCACTCATCTCCCCTCACCGTTTCCACTTTACCGATTGCACAGGGGATTGTTTATGAATAGAGTGTTTGACTTCTCCTAAAAAAAGACACTAACAATTGATCAGAAACGCTTCTGCTTTCTTCAGTTCCTTCTCTGCCTTTGCTTTCTGCAATCTGCCTGCCTCCTGCAGCTTCACTGTTGCCTATTCAAAGCTGCCTGTTGCTTGTGTTAGAAACACACTGAGATCGCTCTGTTTTGGTGGAGCACTTTCAGATCCTCAAAACATTCCCTCATTTGCATTTTCCTAACCCAATCTACAAATCTACCCATTCTTTTCTCTTCTTCCGCTTTCAGAACTTTTTTCTGCCATCTCCCCACTGTTTCAAATAATACCGATGCCAAGGAGCCAGGTTTGCACTCCTTCAACTTATCAATAACTTTATGTGACATCTTTAAATATTTATACACGTGTTAATCAGAGAGGGTGAATGGCGCAGTGCCCGAGTGAGGACCCGATCAAGAAGCTTCTACACGGTGTCTAGTACTCTGTGCGCTTGATCGCTGGGGGTTCTCCCAGTCTATTCACTCGTTTTAATCCACCAACCTCTGCAACACCCTAACTGAAAATCCCCTCTAAGCTATTCCAATGCCCCCCTTTACAGAACTGCTTGAGATCTGTGTCAGTGCAGGAATTCTCGATCAGTCTCAACTGCTCGATACACTACATTTACACAGCAAAAATATCAATCAAGCAGGAAACCACCCCACACATGTATGAAAAATAAACATATCCCTTTGTCCTCAAAAAGATTTTATCTCTACAATTTATCGGGATAATTAACGCTCCTGACCAAGAAGTCTTCACGTAACGTGGCATCATCTTACACAACATCAGTACAATCACTATTCTCCCTGCATGAGGCTTTCCCAGAATCAAAAGGCCTTCAGTAATTTAAAATACAATGTGTCTTTTTATTCTAGCCAATTTAAATAACACTAGGACAGTTATTCGCTTTTTACCATACTTTTATCAAGACAATAATCTTGTTCAGAAAATTTCTTTTGGGATGGCCAATGTGCAGACATTTCAAGTAGAAAAAGGTTTTCTGCTTACCTTTTCTGTCAGGCACACCTACAACTGTCTGAAGAACAGTCTCATCCCACCAACTTCAGCAGTCATCAATCAGACAAGATCTCGCAGTCAACCAATCTAGGTCACCACACCAAATTTGTTAGCCAAATTCTTTTGTTGGAAGCCCTAGAACAAAACAGGAGAAATCTTTAGTTCACAGGTGTAGAATTTATTCAGGTCACAGGTAAAGTAAGGCAGCGCTGGGCTCGAAATGACGGAGCTCTCACAGGATCTCAGTCACAATGAGCCCAGACTTCCAGGTGAATTCACATTTTGTCTTCTTGGGTTGGGGCCTGCCCCGTACAGAGGTTGGACTTACATGCAATCACTCATTGGCCAATTATTTCTAACGTTAACAGGCCAACCACAGTTTACGTGAACTAACTGAAATATAATACAAAAGATATGTGTGTGTTGGCTTCAAGGCATGTATCTAATGAGACTTGACCTTGACGGATTAGAGACGATTCTGTGGGCACATCTGGTTTCCATCTTATTAAGTAAAATGCCAAAGTGTTCAAACTAAGGAGTATGAATTGCATATTCACAAGTACAGAGTCAAATGATTTGCAGGTTACATAAGGACAGAAGAGATACATGAATACAAAAAAAGGAAATAATTCACATTGAGTAAAATGGAAACTAACTATAACACTGTTCAGAGCTAAAGAAATACATGCTTCAACATGTATATTCATACAACTTCTCCAATAAAATATCATGGTCAACTGAATCAAAACCTTTTGAAAGGTCTGTGAAAATACTTAAGTTAAATTTTTTTTTTTTTTTTTTTTTTTTTTTTTTTGTGCAGAGGTAACTTTATCAATTAAGTTAATCAGAGCCATATAAGTGGATTGATTTTTCCAAAAACCATACTGGTGTCTATAAATACTTAAATCAGACTCTACACAGTAAAATACGGAGAGTAATTTTTCCAGAGTTACTACGATTTTCCTCTACAATAGTCTTTTTTAATCAGTTTTGATTCCAATTATTACCAGCAGCCACTAGAGTAGGAGTAAAAATTCAGATTCAATTCTATTGGAGTAATACAGCAGACCCGCACCCACTCCTTAAAGCTTCATTTCTGCCACCATTACAAGTCTCTCACACAACCTGGAGGAGCCGCCTGTCTGAGAAAGGACGACATCTTTCACAGGACTTGTCTTAACTTTCTTTGGTGGAAAATGCCAGGCAAGTTTACTATTATTGGCTTACTTAATGTGTGTCAGGTTAAGTAAAATGACAACTAATAACCGTTGTGGTGAAGACTGAACGTACTGCAGACTGTAGGTCAAAGACAGACGCTATCGTGAGTCTGATGCTAACGTTTGCTTCTGTGTATTTGACGTTGTCAGCCACTTGCATTCATCATTTACGAATTTAAGGCAAGGTATCTGCATGAAATTATCTGCCGAGCAATAACATTAATTTGGGGGGGTTAAGAGATATATCTGCTAAATTGTTCTAATTTTGATGATTTCAAATCATTTTTTACTCACCTGTCCACACCTTATGGAACTATAGTCAGCCCAGTTAAATGTAATGTGAGGTTTGTGCATTCCTCTTGTCATTAAAAAAATATATATAAAAAAAATATATATATACATATATATATATTTTGTAGTATTGATGGGTTTTCATCTTAATCAAGTAACGTTCACAATGTTAACCATGCCCATGAAATGTTACATGTTTGAGAAACTGGCTGAGCTCCACTGCAAGCAGATCCTTTGCAAGTTCCACTGGACACACTGAGGCAGACTCCGATGAAAACATAATATTACAACGCAGTCCTGCTACAACAAAGATAGTGGAGGATACTCGTCTAGCTCATGTACGCTCTGCAGGTTGCTTTACGTCCTTTCAGAAAGTTTTACACAACTGCCAAAATTCTAGATGTTGTGACAAATAACAGATGAATTAAAATTGTGAAATGATGAACTTGAAAATATATCTTTTGAACTGTGACTTTTGTGATCAGTTGTTTCATTGTTTCTATTGTGTTTTAGTGTCTTACTTTTCTTATTATTACTCCTGCTTAGATGGTTGAAGAAATTCTGAAGAACAAACCTAAAAAGAGAGGATCATGAACGAGTATGCTCAGACAAAAAGGCGAACAGACAGCAGACGACGTGACATGGTGAAAATATTGGTTGCGCATATGACAAGTGAACATGGCTATGTTGTAATAATAATTACGTACTTTCACACCTGATATAAACCTTTGGCTCGACCTGTACAGCACAACACTCTTATGCTGAATGTGCCATTAACATATGGATGCTTTAGTTTGGATCTCATACAGTAAAGTGTTTGTGTGTCTGTCTGGTTAGCACAAGTCCTTCAAGGTGTGTCAAAGAGGACTATGCAAAGGGCATAATTTTCTTATTCCCATACCTGGCTGATCCTAGGGACAAGTCTGGCTATGTAAGTACATTAAAAGCAAAGTCTAATCTATTTATGGCTCACTTTGAACTTTTCTCTGTCATCTCTCCTTACCTCATCGCTGATTTTATAGTCAGTAAAGAGCAGCATGGTAAAAAAGAACAAAAAAAAACTATATATACATATATATAACATTAATGACACTCGGTGATTGGGTCACGTGGTGTTGGTGGTGATAAGGATTCATAATATCAGCTGTTCACGGTCTTAGGCGAGTTGGTAGTAAGTGGGTGATGGGGGAAAGCCTACTTTTGCTGACCACTTACACCTTGTGCTTTGCACTCTCGCTTTTGCCTTGCAATTGTGTTCGTCATACCCTTTTAATATCGTGATGCTGCTTGTGGACCACCTGCTTTAGCGTATGAAACTTGAAGATGAATTTTTGATATGGAATAAAGAAACCCTTGCTTGAAACTTGGATCAGACTACTCCTTGAATGAAGCTCTTCCTGCAATTTCCCCTATTCAGCTGCTCAGCGACCAGAGATTTAGTGAGACAGTCGCCACATTACTATTGGTTACATGTGAGCTACCAACAGTATGTTTTGATGAGCATTTCAATGCGTTTAAAGTTTTAGGTACAACAGATGGACCTCATGTAGAGCTTTTGTGTCGCAAAGCATTTGATGCACAGATGTCATACAGTCATGATGATTCAAGTTTGTTTATTGTCCATTACTGTTTCCTGTGATCAAATAAGTGTGCACAGTAAGCTCTTTAAAGACCATGTGTTGGATTGCATTTTTATTTTTATTCACATGTATTCCTGTTTATTTTTAAAACAGAGGCCAAAATTGTATTTTTGATTGTACGGAGGCCACAGTTTTATTTTCTTAAAATTATATTTGCAAAAGAAAAAGTTTTGCAAGATGTTTTGATATACTGCACATTTTAGTCATTTTAAGAATAAAATGTACTTGGTTAACTCCTGATTTATTGACCAAGAGTTTTAATAACCATCAGTGCATTATGGTGATGAGTAAAATGCAATCTTACTTTGTCAGACTATTCTATATTGAGGGAAGTACTGCTCAATATAAGTTGAAAACTAATTCTGTGTAGAGTTAAATACATTCTGTATTTAGTAAAATAAAACTCAGCGTAATTTTTTTACTAAGTAAAATACATTATGTACTTAGCAAAATAAAACTTGGTTTGAGTGAAATTCAATTCTATATAGAGTAAAATACATTCTGTATTGAGCAGAATACAACTCACTGTTGAGTAAAAATGGGGTAGGGTTGTTTCCATTTTATACTTCATAAATTATCATTGTGCAGAGTAAAATATAAACATGAATGGAGTAGAAATTGCTGTGAAAATTTTTTACTCTGCCAACAGAGTCATTTTCACTCTATTTAGACTGGGACAAAATATCTTTTTTAGCGTAAAATTTTATTCAATTTGAGTAAAATTTACTCAATTTATACAAATTTTCCTTTGCAAATTTTACTGTGTAGATGAAAAACAATCCTTTTGTATATGATTTATTCTACTATTTTTGTAAAACATGGCAAAATAGATATCAGTCTATAGTTATTTTAACAACATGGGTCATCTGATTTAAACACAGAAAAAACTTTAGCAACTTTCGAGTCCTCTAGCAAAATGCCTGTTTTCAAAGACAAAGAAAAGATGTAAGTGGCCGCAATATCAACTGTTACACCTGTTTAACAAGGAATGCAGAAATATTCTTATGACCAGCTGGAGATGCTTTTAATTCATCAATTTTGTCACTTGTTTCTTGGATATCAGGGGACTTAAAAGAAAAGATAATAGGAACCCTAACCCATTTTTTGGAATAAAGTAAAGTGAATTTCCATGACAAGCAGAAATTTTGTTAGCTAATTCATAACCAATATTAACAAAAAGAAATCATTACATTTCAGCCATATCAAATGGATTATTGAGAGAATGTTTGCCATCCAGAATACTAAAGGTAGCTCTGGGGTAGTCTTTCCTATTGGGTTAGGGTTAGTAACTGATGTATGACTTTCCATGTGGTTTTAATATCTTTTGAACAACTGTTAAACTTTTCACAGAAATACTTCTTTTTTGCAGATCTAATGGAATGAACAGATCTTTTTCTACAGGATAGTTTATTCTTTTTCCTCAACAGCTTCAGTAAATAAATTGTACACCAAGGCTTACTGAAGTCTTCACTGTATTTCTTAGTAGGACTGCTAATTGGAAAACATTCATTTAAAGTAAAACTAATAACTTTCAGAAAAATGCAGATATGCACAATCAGTATTATTTTTCTCATGTAAATTATCCCATGAGATAATGCCAAGCTCGTCTTTACATTTAGAAATATTTGACTTCTGATGATTCTGTTATATATTATTTTCTTGGTATTAAAGTATTAACCTTGAGTGGAAAGTACTGGAATATCAGGAAATGATCTGACAAGTCTGAATGCAAGATCTCAGATTTCATTCCTTTACTCAAAGACTTGGTAAAGATGTAATCAATCAAAGCTGCAGAATGCTCTTTAACTCATGTAGATTTATGCATGAGAGGTAACAAGTAAGTACAATAAAGAATATCAGAATCAGAATAGTGAGAAAATCCCCAGTAAGGATATCTGATTTATTTTGAAAAAGATTTATATTAAAATTTCCCAAAATATAACAAAGTTTCTCCTCTTTGTTTATCAAGTCCAGACAAATGGACAAACTTTGATTGAAATCTTTGAGTCAGGTGGGCGATAAGTAACACCAACAATGACATTCTTTCCACCAGACAGCTCTACAAAAAATGATTCCACCCTCAGCCCATTCAGACTTCAGAGAGAGAGCATCCCTATTTTAAATTGATAGTCACTATGAATAAACAGAGCTACTCAACATCCAGATCTATTCTCTCTTACACAACAGACCCAATTGTGTTAAGGTCATTTAAAGATTTCTCTCGAGTCCTCTGTAAGCCATGTTTCTGATAACGCAGTAACAAAAAACTCATGTTTAAGTGAAGATAAATAATGATTGAATTCATCATGGTTACTGGAAAGACTTTTGAAATTCAGACGAAAAGTAGAGACAATATTATGAGGCATAGAAACACCTAAATCATTTAACTGGGCTTCGCTATAAAAACTACAGAAGTTAGAAACATCAAATGATGAAAAAAAGGTAGATGGCATTGGTTTCCGAGTCCTATTAGCCCAATCCAATTCTATTTTCAACTGTTTCAGTTGTAGTTTTTCACTGAAAAGTTTTCTCATGTTTCTCATTTTCTGTCTCATGGTTTGGTCCTCAGCCTTTAAGGCCTACTAGGCCCAAAGTTCAGCAGAGTAGAGCCAAAAACCTCCACAAGATACGAGTAATGTCCACAATTTTGCTGTAGAAAGTTGATTAGACTCTTCTTAAATCAGACAGTAACAGAAGTTTTAAGCTCAAAGCAGGATTCCTCAGATTTTTGTGGGATTGAACACCAACCACAAGTTCAGAGAAACACAGCGGCAGCCATCTTGAATCAGTAGTTGGACCAGTGCAACCACAACAGCTTTGTTTGAATTTGTCATTATGTGACACCACATGATTTGATTGACGCAAACAATTTCAAGGCACAATCACAACAGCAAGTACAATCAAGCAATTATAACATTGAGGCAACTCACCGATGAAGTCTCATGGTAATCCTCAGATTGATTCCACTAAAACAAAATGGTCTTGTTACATTGGTAAAGGTCCAGATGTTCCAATCCAGCAACATATTTAGTCAAAAACATGATAATAATCTAGAGAAAGCTCTGTCATTTCACATTCAATGGTAACATAACCATCTTCCGTATATTCAACATTAAAATTTCAGCAAACATGCATGTGTCAGCAGCCATCTTGGTTTCAAGATGGCTGCTGTGCTTTTAATTGGCACCTCACTTGACCAATCAGAATCTTTCATGTTATGTCCACAGACAGCAATAGCCAACAAGGGTCAAGGTTGAAAAGAAGTGCCTACCCCTTTTCTTTTTGATCGAGCCAATTGCAACTGTTTGTCCAGATGACTGACACTTTGTAGAGCCAATGAAATTCCTAAACCAAGAATATGCTGCTTCAATGCGTAATTTACAATCAAATTAAGGAAGTCAGTGCAAATGGGGATATCATACAGGGTCTGAAATGATAAATATAGTAAATGACTCAATGTCAAGATATATAGCTGAAAAATATGTATAGATATCCAGAACAGAAATGTGGATGGTCCATAAATAGACTGTCTAAATATATGAAGCGGTTATTAATTTTCTGTTGTTTTGTCTCTGAATTGTAACTCTATGAAACGAATTTTAGACTTTTCAGATTTGGAGGGAATGAAACTTCTGAATGACTAATATCAAAGTTAGCACTTAAACCTGGGTCATAGTGTCATTTTCAAACAGACTCGAGATCATCCATCCATCCATCCATTATCTATACCGCCTATCCCTTTCAGGGTTGCGGGGGGCTGGAGCCTACCCCAGCTACAATGGGCGAGAGGCGGGGTCCACCCTGAACCGGTTGCCAGCCGATTGCAGGGCCACATGTAAGGACAAACACGCATTCACACTCACACTCACACCTACGGACAATTTACAGTCATCAATTAACCTAATGAGCATTTTGGTCTGTGGGAGGAAGCCAGAGTACCCGGAGAGAACCCACACATGCACGGGAAGAACATGCAAACTTCACACAGAAAGGCCCCGCCTGACCCGGGGATCGAACCGGCAACCTTCTGGCTGTGAGGCACGCGCACTACCTGCTGCGCCACCGTGCAGCACTCGAGATCATAAGAAACATTTTTGGATAGTTTGTCACTCAACATGAGGCTGCATTCAGCACTTCCTGCTCAGTGAATCAGTGTCTCTCTTCATCTGAGAGGAGACCAAGAGACTCAAGTGAAAGAACCAAGAAGAGTGAAAGTGTGAATCACACGTTCACTTTGTCTCATCAGTGTCTCCTTTGTTCTCATCTCTAAATTTGATCTTCTTTATGTTTGTCTGTCTTTGTGTCTTGACTTTCTCTGGAGTCTTTTCACACAGTTATTCTTTGAACTCTCTCTCTCTCTCTCTCTCTCTCTCTCTCTCTCTCTCTCTCTCTCTCTCTCTGCAGCAAATTTAGACCTATCAGCAGCAAGCAGAGTTGCATCATGTGACCTCTGTCTCAGTTATTCACAAAAACCGGAGCGGTGGTGCTATGATGACTCACTGCGCACGCACGCACGCACGCACGCACACACACACACACTCAGTCAAGTCAGGTAACTCTGACACCACTGTTGGTGTAATTATGTCTTTAGTTGTAGGTCTTGTTGTGGCTACAATAGTGTTTAATGTGTTACATGACCATGTCAGAATCAATTAACATGGCGGACCTGACTGAGTGTCGTGATAATATAATGCCAGATGAGACCCAAAAATGTAAAATAAATAGACCGTGTTATACCAATTTAAACTCCAATTAACAAAACCAAACATGGAAACCTACAATGCTATTGGACACAATTTTACAAGTTAGTTTAATAACAAATCAAATACAATTCCATATGAGATCCTAAACATGCTACAGTTAGATGCTATTCTATTCATACCACCAATGTATACAATGTAATCATGCACTGCCTTGAATCCTACCAGCATGTGCCTGATAGCTTTATTAGACAATATAGGCTGGAATTAGATGGATGTCATGTCATATTGTAATGTGCATAACACAAAACACAGAATTCAGAGGTCAATGCATTTTTTTTTTTTTTTGGTCTTTTAAACATAGTTTCACTTCCTTACAAGAAAACTTGACTCTAATCTAAAGTTAAGTCACATCTGGTAGCTACTTCCCACATCCCTAGCAGCCTGCACGTTATCTGGAGCCCTGAGTTTTCTAGGTAGTAATGCATAGTAAAATACATACTTCCTTGATGCCCTACCCCCATACCAGTTAAATCATCAGAACATTTAGTAAAATCAGGCTATGGAAGCTGCATCTTTATTTCCCACTGTTAGACACTGGTTAGACTTTTTCGAGGGTAATTTGCAGCGCCTTCCAACAGAACTGTAGCCTACTGCAAACAAAATTCAAATCACATATTTGCTTCTTGAGACTCACTTTCTTCGGCTGGTCAGATAATCTTTTATTAGGTTTAAAAAGGGGATGTGGGGTACAGGAATCAGGTGAGTACAGCTCAAGGTACAGATATGTGTCCTGATGAACACCTATAATAAACTCTGATGAACCCAATAATTTATGTATTACTGTGGCTATTAATTACTACTTACAAACTCAAGATAACGTGTAGGCTGCGAGGGACATGGGAAGTAGCAAATAGACGTGTCTTGACTTTAGTTTACAGTAAAGTTAGAAAATGAAACCATGTTTAATAAAAGTCAAATACTGTAAATGTATTGTCCTCTGAGCTCTCACTGTTTTGTCTGAAGGCTATGCTAATAAAACCGGACATTACATCTATCTACTCACAGCCTGTATTCATTAAGGTATCAGGCCCTTGTTGGTCAGCGTAAATGCAGTGTTTAATTACAGTATGATTTGGTAGTAAGGGATAGGAGAAGAATAATAGAAGAAGAATAGAAGAATAGTGCAGCATATTTTGGATCTGTTGAGGTATTGTATTTAGCTTCTATTCACCATCATTTCTAACCCCACCAGTCATAACCACAACGGCAGCCACAGAATGGATTTTGTAGTTATTGAAAACTTAAAAAACAACTTTCACAGAAATTACACATTTCAAAATACTTTTTCTACCATAAAAGAGACCTCAAAAACAGTTTGGGGTCTTAACTCCACTTGGAAGAAATAGAACAGAACAGAATAGAAGACAATTCAAGACAGTAGACTGAATCAGTTGACACCGAAGAGAGGAAATAAGAGCCAGCACACACTCCGGTGACTCGTGTTGTTTATATCAGTGGTTTGATTTCTATATAAAACAGTTGGCACAGTTCAGTTTACCTGACTGGTTTTACATTCAGCCTTCAGACAAGAAAACAGGAGACAGAAAACATCAAACTGATCACCAGGTCACATGACCTGCTGTTTTTATCGTGGCTGCTCTGAGTGTGTGATCAAAATTCCAATCAGTCATTCAAGTGCAGCTGCCAAACTACATTTCCCACAATGCATCCATAATAACAGCCAGATTAAAACTGTGTATGTGTCATAGAGGGTAACAGTGATTAAACCTGCAGGGTTTCACACCATTACATCATCAGGATGGACACTGATGGCATTTTGAAAGACTAATTTCACTCCTTTTCCTGGATGGCTTCTGTCCCCCTTGCTCATGTAATAATAAATAAAAACTTTCCTGCAGCACTGACACATTCAGCTTTCTTCAGCTATGCAACAAAACAAAATGAGGCTGGAGATCGTATTTGAGTTTGATGGTACAATCACAGGATACTGTTGGTTTTGATTGACAGCATGCAGTTAAAGTGAGCTAGTGGTTCAAGTTTCAGTCATTTTTAAGCAGAACATCAAAGGTCACAATCAGCGCGACAGTTCCTCAGACATCTGGCTGATCATCAGTTGCCATAGTAATGGAGTTAACAGCCGGTTTACATTCAGACCTCAGTGGGTCGATGGCTGCTGGACAAGTCTCACTAACAAATACTGTGGTTTCCTCGCTCTCTTTTCATTTTTTCAGCTCTCTTAACGGTCCAGATCAATCCTGTTTGCTCCGTTGTTCTCTTTCTCCTCCTCTTTCGCTCTCTCGCTCTCCTGCTTCTTGTTAATTTTCTGTCTCTCCTCCTCCTCTCTCTCCCTTTCTTTCTCCTTCTCTTTGTCCTGTCTCTCCCTCTCCCTTGCTCCTCCCTGGCTCTTCAGGTCCTGAAACACTTTGGTGAAGAAGTGTGGGTCGGCATTGATTCGCAGCATGTCAGCACTCAGCCGGTCAATCAGCTCCAGCGTTCGCTCCCAGAATGCATCACGGCTGGACTCCACCAGGAAAGGTTTGAGGGGGTATGAGATCTCATTGCCCAGGTAGGAGTAGCTCAGGTACAGACAGGTGAGGAAGGTGGTGTGAAGCTCCCGCTCTGAAGACGTATCCTCATCCACTGCCTCCCTGCACAGCAGGTACACAAAGACCAGACTGGCAGGACTGATAAAGCACTGGTCCTGCAAGGGGACAAGACAAGTAGTTGTGCCACAGAGAGGAGAGTACCAGTACTACAAACACAAGACACAAGAATAGCGCTGACAATGACAAACACTACAGGGCAGAAAAGCGAATACAGGTACTGTGAATTATGTCTTACATTTATTTATATTATTTTTCCAGAAGTGTTTGTCCAAAGTGGCAAACAATACACTTAAACTTAAATAAAAAAAAAAAAAAAAAGAGTTTTAAAAGAAAACAAAAGTATAAAAGTTTGGGCACCCCAACAGATTTCAGATCTCAAATAATGTTTAGCACATTCTCTGACCTTCATTAGCTTGTTAGGTCTATGGCTTGTTCATGGTCATTGTTGGAAAGGCCATGTGATGCAAATTTCACAGCTTAATAAATACTCTGACTCCTCAAACCCTGTTCCAACAGTTAGCAGCCATGGGCTCTTCCAAGTAGCTGCCTGCACTCTAAAAAATAACATGATTGAGGCTCACAAAGCAGGAGAAGGGTTAAAAAAAAAAAATCAAAGTGTGTTCAGGTAGTTGTCCCCTCATTTTATAATATCATGAAAAAATGTTAGTTAACTGGAACAGTGGAGGTCAAGCTGAGGTCTGGAAGACCAAGAAAACTTTCAGAGAGAACTGCTCATAGGATTGTTAGAAAGACAAATCAAAGCCCTGTTTGACTGTAAAGATGTTCATGACGACTCAGCAAACTCTGGGGAGGTGGCCCTCTGTTCTACTGTGCAGCATTATCTGCAGAAATATGGCCTTGGACCATGAAGGAGTCATCAGAAGAAAACTTTCCTTCCTCCTCACCACAAAATTCATCTTCAGAAGTTTTCAAAGGAACATCGAAATTAGCCTGAAGCAGTTTGGGAACAAGTCCTGTGGACTGACGATGTTAACATGGGGAAAATAGGTACAGAATTTTGGGGGGGGGGGGGGGGCACCTCTCCAACTGTGAAGCATAGGCGTGGAGGGATCATGCTGTGGGCTTGTGTTGCAGCCGGTGGATGGGCAACATTTTACTATTAGACAGAAGAATGAGTTCAATTAAATAACAAGAAATTCTGTAATCAAGCATCACAGTGTCTATAAAAAAGATGCATCCTGAAAACAGGATGGCTTCTACAACAGGATAAAGACCCTAAACACACCTCAAAATCCACACTGGACTATCAGATTTACAGTCACAGTTTTGCAGTGGCCCTCACAGTCCCTGACCTTAATATAATCAATAATCTGTACGTAGCCCTCAAAAGAGCAGAACATGCGAGACAGCCCAAAAATCTCACAGAACTGGATTTCAGTGTGGTTTTCAGTGTGCACTGGAAAATGAACTTGACTCTCCAGTCTTGACTTGGTGCTCATTGAAGCATGGTGAGACCAGAAGTATCATCCACGCATTCAGGAGGAGTTAAGTGTCCAACAGACTAGCTGAAGAGGCCTGAAGACTAGGTGCACAGGTCTAGGCACTAGCTGCAGAGGTCAGTGGACTGGTTGCAGAGGTCCCTGAACAAGCTGCAGGGATCTTCAGATGAGTTGCAGAGGTGTGGGGATGAGTGTCACAGGTCTTTTTGCTGTTGAGTGTTTTCCTAAGTGCTGACAGTTAATACACATATACACAAATACTGACCTGCCAACCCTGAACCAGCAGTGCTCTGTCCACATTTCTGAACCACAGAACGATCTGATTGGACGACAGCTCCTTCAGTTTGACGCAACGACGACACAGAAAGTCAGAAAGACAACGAAGGAGCTCACCTGTAGATGCCTGCAGAGGACACAAGGAGAGAGAACAGTTCTAACATTGCTGTTATAGAAAATACAACATTTAAACAAAAAAAAAGCATGACGTTTGGTGATTTTTGTGTGCAGTCAGACAATCATACAGTTTGGTTGCTGGACTTTGGCAAAAGAAATGTGAACTGAAGGAGCACAAACTTTAAATGTTTCACCAACACAGACAAAAAAAAAGAAATATTATTATAAACAAACTGAAACAATTTTTGAAATCACTGTTGTATTTAAACTGTTAAAATATTGAAAACTAACAAATTGTCATGTGAAATTTCAATGTCAACCATCTGCACTGGAACAAATCATTCTTTGATTTTAATTTTTTTGATTCAGTATTAATGAAAGTACCAGTGATTTTGTATGTAGAATACTATCCATCCATAAAAATGCATCATATTCAAGAAAACTATTGCTTTGTATCTGTGTTTAATGTTACCTGGCTTTTCCACCATCTTCCCCTAAAAAAACAACTGGTTTTGGATTTCGGAACTCGGATTATCTGCTTCTGGATACATTCTGGCTTTGATCAACACCTGGACTGCGACAACAATTTGAGAACACGGACTTAAGTGAATGACATTGTGGAGTATGAAAGCTAGCTTTGCCTGGATAGTCTAGTCAGGATTTGGGATTTTGGGGTTCAGTGTCCTGCCCATGACTTTCTGTCAGGTCTATGCATCTCCAGTTCAGAGCTTTATGAAACACACGGAAGTCCAGTCAAACCTCTGAGGAAATGAGTGTGCTAACATTCCATACATAAGTACTTATTCCTGTTACTTACTAAAATTGAAGGATGTGTTGGTATAAACAGTGAACAAGAAAAATATCTCAATGAAATGTTGAGAGTATACATGGTATGTTGTGAATGGAGTGACTGTGGAGATTACCTGGACTAAGGTGACATTCCTGACCTGTTATTATCCCAGAATGCCTCTGAGTGGCTGAGACAATATTACAGACTGCGTTCTGCTTGTCTGTCTTTTAAATATTATCATAATTTGTAGAAACATGCAACATTAGACACCCTGGCTCCTTTTGAGCAATTTACGCCCTTTTTGTCTGAGTTTTCTTGTATTGTGTATGTACCTTGTGTGTTATATACAGTGCTTAACAAAATTGTTAGACCACTTGTCATAAAATGAGAAAACAAAAACTTGTTTAAAAGTAAAAGTGTTATTGTTATAACACTTGTTATTTGGCAAATAACAAACTGAAATGACTAAATAGTCCTTTTTCACACATAATAACCCAAAAACTTAATATTTTGTATGGCCTACTTTGGCCTTGATAACAGCTTGCATTCCTGCTGGCATTGTTTTTACATGCTTTTCGATTTCCATTTTGTTATTGAGTTCCACATAGTTTCTAGCTGTTCCCACAGACTTGCTTCAGATCAAAATTTTGTGCGATCAATCTTTGAATCTACTAAATCCCAAATTTGTTCAATAGGATTCAAATCCGGACTTTGACTTGGCCAGTCAATCAGTTCCAGTACTCCAGATTCCTTTTTCTTGGTCACATAGTCTCTGCACAGCTGTGAAGTATGCTTGGGGTCATTGTCGTGTTGGTGTATGAACCCACGCCCAATCACATTCAGTCCAGAAGGGATCCCATGATGCACTAAGAGTGCAATGCATCTGGGGCGTTTGTGGATGTTTCCAGGCATCGATAATGGCTTCTTAGCAGCTTTTCTTCCCTTTAAGCCTTGTTCCGTCAGTTGTCTGCTTATGGTCATTCTGGAGACTTTCTCAGACTCTGATCTAGAAGCATTCATCTCTGTCTGAAGTTCAGCAGTGGTCTTCCTTCTGTCTCTAGTACTTAAAATCTTGAGCTGTCTGGCATCTGCTTCCATTAACTTTCGTTTCCTGCCTCTTCTTTGGCACATTTTGTAAGTACCAGTCTTGGCAGTTGACTCCAAATCGTACTTGACCACACTGTGAGAACATTTCATGACCTTCCCAGTTTGTCTCAGAGACCATCCAGCATCATGAACGCAGACTCTTTCATTTTCAGTGAGTTCTCCACATTTTACCATTTTGAACAGGAATGAGGAATTTCAAACTGAATTCACTCTTTTATACCCAAATTTGAGCCGACTCACTGGGCTTCTCTGAGAAGTCAGAAATTAAACAAGCATAATATTCAACTACTAAAACTAATAACTGTAATTTGACATATTAATCAAGAAATAATAATGTGCTTTACTATTTTTTCAATTTTTGTAAATCGGTAAATTTGAAAATTCATGGATAACAATGATAATTATATTTTAGCATTAAAAATATCATTTTGGTTAAAGAGTTTTAACATATTGCTGTATTAAACACTACAGAAACATAAAAAAAGATTTTGGTAATCACCAATGCTGTTAATTTAGGGCAGGTGTGGCATAAACCTTACTTTGGGTGGTGGTCGAATAAATTTGTTACGCACTGTATAAATAAATTAATTAATTAATTAATTAATAGTAGGCCTGTATGCATTTAGTTCCAGGCGACCTTGAAAAACGGAGGTTGCCCTCAATGTTGCTTCCCTGTTTTAAATAAAGAACATGATGATGATGATGATGATGATGATGATGATGATGATGATGATGAAAAACCTTCATGTAATGGTAAAGGGTTTAAGTCATTTATTTTATTTTATTTTATTTTGTTTTTTTTTTTTAGCTAGTTCTATTTCAGCAGCTTCCTTTCTGTATCTGTGAATGCACATAAATTATGTGAATAAAATCCTAATAAACAGACGTCACCGACTCTGATGTCACTCATGATGACATTAATTTTTATAAGAATATTTTTTATGTTCAAACATTTTACAGGTGTTATCTTTAATTTACTGAATCAACCCACGTGCTTCACACACGCGCACACGCACACACCGACCTGCACCACCACCCTGCGCGGTGAGATGATGAGCTCCGGCCTGCCCTGGTTCTGGTTCTGGTTCTGGTTCTGGGTGTGTTCCGGCACTGTGGGAACAGGTACCGGAATGGGTCCGTGTCTGTGTCCGGCTTTCAGCGCTCTGTGGCGACCGTCGGTGGCTGCCTGGTCCTGCTGCACGTGCCCGGGCTCGGACACCACGGGCTTCACCTTCTTCCCGCCCTTCCTCTTGGCTCGCGCGGCCACGAGGCGTTTCTTCCAGCTGAGCGCGTGAAGCAGCACCGGATGCCGCTGCTGCTGCTGCTTCTTCTTCTTCTTCTTCTTCCCGTCCTTCTCCTCTTCCTCCCCGCTGGGCTCCAGCGGCTTATGGACCGCGAGCTCCGCGAGCTTCTCCGACCCACGAGCCGCAGCTTTCCGCGAGCCTGGAGACAGAGACAGCACCGTTCCCATGACGACAACCGGATCGACCGGCGCGAGCCTCTATGCAGCAGCGGAGGAGGACGTGTCCGTCCGTCTGTCTGTCTGCCTGTCTCTCTGTCCGTCCGTCCGTCCGTCTGTCCGTCTGTCCGTCTGTCTGTCTGTCTGTCTGTCCGGTCAGACCGTTAAAACATTATAAACAAAAATGTGTGAGGAAGACAAAACGGTGATCTGCCTGCACCTTCATCACTCCTCCACCCTCTGTCCTCCTGCTCGTCTGTCCTCCGGATGGGTCAGTCTCGGTGTGTGCCCCCCCCCCCCCCCCCCATTCCCCACCTGTCTGTCTGTGTACCTGTCTCTCTCTCTCTCTCTCTCTGTGACGCAGCCTGGTGGAGGGGGCGGGGCTCCTGCAGAGACTCTGTCCGCGGTGCTGAAATGGTTTAAAGCTGCAGTGAAGAAGATGAAATGATTATTGGGGCTGTCAAACTCACACATTAGGTCTGATGAATGAATTACAGAAAAAACATGTGATCACACTCACACACTCACACTCACTCTCGCCCTTTGACCCCAGCGAACACACCAACATCTGGAATATCTGTTGACATGATGGAGGCAGAGCTCAGTGAAAGGTCGTCGTCCCTGTCGCACCATCACAGCACGTCGAGCCTCAACCATGAGCTCAACACAAAGCTCGCAGCCCCCGATGCTCCCTGAACAACATCAGCAAGCCTCCCACAGGAGTCCAGACGCAGGCTGAGAGGTCCACCTGTGACAGGTGATAGATGCTATTCTTTTAGATGAATCAGGAAACACGTCAGTCATTAATCAGGTGACAGCTCTAACTGTTCCAACTGCTCACTTCTACCACATGTACACAGATACAATCTTTTTATTTCATGCATTTTTTCTAGTGCTGTCAAAAATATTACGGTTAGGGTTAGGGGTTAAAATTAAAATTGATTTGCGTTAACACGTGAACGCAAATCAATTTTAACGCCGTCATTTTTTTATCGTGAGATTAACGCTCTTTGTGACCAGGTGAACTTGCAGTTTTTTATAAGCTGTGGCCACTGCTAGTAACGTTAGAAAAACCACAGGATCAGATTGTAAACCAGAAACAAAACAACAGGAACGCCCCATGCACGTGTTTGGTCTCGCCTGCTTGGTAGCTGTAAAAGTGTCAGCTACCAGTTTGTGTGGATGTCAAGTGCGAAACGCTGAAATGGATGCAAACTAGATTCTGAATGGAAAGTTTAGTTTTCAAAAAGCTGCCAGATGGGTCGACTGACAAGACCAAAGTTATCTGTGTGTTGTCGGTGTGAACTGAGTTATCACAGTAGCACATCCAGTCTGAAATAGGATTTGATGGCCAAACACACGGCGAATGCGAATTCTCCGCCGCCTCCTCGTCAAAACCAGGCGACAATGGACGGCTTTCCACAGAGGATGTGGATGCTGGTATGTTCAAAGGAAACTTAAGAAAGGAAAGTTTCAGCCGTGGTTGAACTGCACTATAGTCTGAGTCCTAGTTTACAATGATGTGACCTTTGTGACTTTGTCTTGTATCAGCCTGTTTTGATCCCTTAGAAAAGGCTGCTGAAGGGCTTTTTTGTAACCAAGTATTTATTTTTTTGTCATCTGTTTATTGACAGTGTTAAACTGTGTGAGATTTGATTCATTCAAATGTGAATGTTAGTGTGAGATATAACACTACATGTTCTTGTTTTCACCTATCCACTTTTCCATGTTGATAAGAGCATTAAAATGATAATTAATGGGACATTTAGAATAGATAAAAATGTGCGATTAATTTGTGATTAATCTTGAGTTAACTATGACATTCACGAGATTAATCGCGATTAAATATTTTAATCAATTGACAGCACTAGTTTTTTCCTTTGTCAAAACTTAGCACCTACATTACCCACAACCCAACTCTTCCTGTGACAGTTGTGTGGAGATTAGGATGTGTTTATTCACTGTGTTTATCTCTTTTTTCAAAATTTCAAAATCAAAATAAACTTTATTGACACAAACAAAGAGTCCGACTCCTTAGTGGTTTTAAATAAATGAACCCTTAAAAGTTTAAAGGACGACACAAACAGAGATAAAACATATTCATGGCCACGGACGTGTTCTTAGAAAACCTGTTTTTTAATAATTTGACAAATTAAAACATTTTAGAAATACTCACAAAACATCTCTGACAGTTTTCTACCACACATTTATCACATATCAGCTTTGTCTGGGCCGTGTGTCCCCTGTCTCTTGTGTCTCATGTGTCTGCTGTTCCTCCTGTGTCTCCTATGTCTCACTGTCTCCTGTGTCTCTGTGTTGCTTTGTCTCCTGTTTCTAATATGTCTCTGTGTCTCTTGTGTCCCTGTGTCTCCCTGCGTTGTTCTACCTGAACTTGTTTCTGTCTCTGTATCACCTGAGTTTCCCTCCAAGGATCAATAACTGATCACCCGATCCAACCTGAAGACTGATCAGTTTGGAAGAGCCTGCAGCTTGATGTTAATAAGAGCCACCACTAGAGGGAGGTGTTTGCCTCTGGGTATTAAAGAGAACTGAAGTACTTTTACCACAGTCAGACAGTATTGTTGAGACTCAATAAAAAAAGAATCTTTCTGATACTCAACAGTTGAGTATCAGAAAGATTCTTTTTTTTTTTCATTAATTCTGATACTTTATTGATTAAATGCTTTTCTTCACTGTGCACAAGAAAAATAAACACCTAAAATTACAATACTAAGCAAATGAAATAGTATTACCACTACACTCATTATTATCACTCACACTGCATTACCAGTACTACTACCACTCATATTATTACTGTGTTCCATCTCTAAACACATTCAATGCATGTTTCAAATGCATTTTCTGCATACATACACATTTTTCCATATGTGTTTGTTATTATTATTATTATTATTATTATTATTATTATTATTATTATGGGTTAAGGTCCAATACTGTAGATCAGCTAATGAAAACAGACATGTGTTTTAAAGCAGCTGATCCAGATTCAGATTATACTCACCTCTCTCTCTCTCTCTCACTGTCGGTCCATGCCTCTCTATCCCAATGTGTGAGTGTGTGTGTGTGTGTGTGTGTGTGTGTGTGTGTGTGTTGGTGGGCGGAGCCTGTGGCGGCAGAAGGCTCATTGTCTGAGGAGGCACAGGGAGAGTGAGGGAGGAGGAAGGGTCGAGCGAGCTAGACAAAGACTGCAGCTGTGTGATAGAGAGAGAGAGAGAGACAAAGAGGAGGGAGGCCGACTCTCTCTTTCTTTCTTCATGTGGGGGAGGAGAGGGGGAGGATTAACCGGCTGATCTGCGACACACGCTCACACACAACACACACACATTTCATATAAACACACACACAACGACACGGCATCAGAGCTTCATCTGGATCATCATCATCCTCATCGTCAGCATCAGCAGCAGCATCAGCATCAGCGGCGGCCACAGCGGCGAGGACGGGAGACAAAGAGACAGAGAGAGAGGGAGACAGAGAAAGAGAGACAGGAGGTGGAGGGAGACGATCGTCAGCGTCTGACTGGAGATAGACAGAAAGACAGAAAGACAGACAGACAGCAGAGAGAGAGAGAGACAGGCCTTCAGCAGCTCCAGCCTGTCTCTGTTCAGCGTGTGATGGCCGACCACATGTTCCTGCTGCTGTGTGTCTGCTGAGTGTGTGTGTGTGTGTGTGTCTGACTGTGGGTGGGTGTGTTCTGTGTGTTTTTATCAGTGTGTGTGTGTGTGTGTGTGTGTGTGTGTGTGTGTGTGTGTGTGTGTGTGTAATGGGGAACGCAGAGAGCATGGAGAGCCAGCTGGCGGTGATCCGGTCCAGAGCCGCCCCGGTTCGACTCCCGATGCCCGACCCAGCTGAGCTGGAGGAGAGGTTTTCCATCGCACTGGTAAATACACAACAGACACACACACAACACACACACACACACACACACACACACACACACACACACACACACACACACACACACACACACACACACACACACACACAGGAGACATGTTAAAAAATTGGGGTTTGCTCAACAGTCTCCCCAGATCTAACAGCATGCTAGCATGATGTTAACAATGGATAATTATCAGTAAACAGTGTGCAGCTGCGGCTGATGGCATCATTTCTGCAGGTGTCCAAAGTGTTGGACACATTCACATGTTGACTTGATGGTGGCACTAAAGAAAAGTCAGAGGATCAACAAAGTTATTAAAGTTCATTCTGATGAGAATATGAACCACATTTCATCACAATCCATCCAATAATTGTTGAGATATTTCAGTCTGGTGTAACTGACTGCCAAAAACTGTTCCAGGTCTCTCTGAGATTCAGAATCTGCATCCTGGTTCTACAGAGACCTTTGCGATGACTTTAAAGAGAGTCCAGATATTTCAGAGTGTGTATTGTGGTCTCTGAAAGGGTGATGTTGAATCCAGTGTGAACCTGCAGAGATACCTGTCTCTGGTTGTTCTGATGAGTCTGCAGAGCTCCTCATATCCACATATCATTAAAGAGACCAGTTCTTCTGGTCTGTGTCGGACTTGTTGGGCATTGTCAGAGTGTGTTTGGACAGGATGTGGCTATCTTTAAGACCTTCAGGAGTTACGCTGACCAGTCCCTTTGTTTATGAGTTGAAGGCCTCAACACTCACAAAGCACAGTCATTAAGAAGGAGTGACATCAGGGGATGGAGGATCAGTCTACCGACAGGTCTAGTCTGGGGCGAGCAGGTATTTTTAGGAAATGAATTGTTTTTTACAGAAACATCTGGAGATAGTTCTAGAAAAGGTCAGACATCATCTTAACTTTACCTAAAATGTCACATGGAGGGTTGCACTGATTTTTTTTCTGGGACAGAATCCACTGGTTTCTCAGAGTGAAGGTCTTCGCAGGTCCAAAATGTTGGGCCACATACAGATCCAACCAGAGCTGAGGATAATTGGTTCTGATCCAGAATGTGTTAAAACAAACAAAAAAAAACTCTGAGGTCTCAAGAGACAAAATGATCCTTTGACATCTGTAGGTGAGAACAGCAGCTGATGGCGAAGTCTGTGGAAGATCTGATCCCACAAGGAACTGACATCAAGACAGACAAGATAGATAGTGAAACTGTGAACTGCATGATGATTTTGTCCACCTCACTCTGGAGGCTTGACTGCATGACACTTGGAAATCTCCTAAGACAAAGACATGCTCAGGTGTCAGAGCTCAGCGCTACACTTTCTCTCCATAAGACACAGAGATGAAATGCCTGATGGGAAACGACTTTCCAAAAGATTTACCACAAGCTTTAAATGAAACTCTATAAATGTGTGTCACAATGAAACGACACTTCCATCATCATTTTCAGAGTTATTCTGCAGTGTTTGTCTACATGAGCGTCAGCAGTAACAAATATATTTAATGAGAGCATATCTGACATTGACAGCTTGACACATTTGTTCATTCTCCGTTCATGTAACCTGGTCCAGACCAGTGAAGGAAGCAGTTTGGAGGGTAAGAACAGGTTCTGCCTCTTTCATGCAGCGTTCGCCCTCCTGTGCTGATCTGCATTCACATGAACACATGAACATGAACACATGAACACACAGGCTCATTCATCTGCACTCAGCTCTTATTTCGCAGACAAGATTAAACCAAATCATCACAATCAATCAGTGCAAATGATCTGGGGATTGCAGCTGCTGTTTGACTGCAGCTGTGGGACACGACATATACGTCCATGTTTGTGACATCATATCACCTTTAATAAAGTTCCTGCTGAAGAATTGTGTTTAGCACCAACAGGAACAATGGCCTCCACCCTAAAACACAGCAGCTCAGTGTTCAGTTCAGGCAGGAAACGCACAGCAAACGAGCGGCTGAAGTTATTATTCCACATTATGAGCATCGCTGCTGCTGCTGCTGCTGCTGCATCACCTCCACCTGATCTCACTGTGCTGCTTTTATTCATTGATCGTATCTCTGAGCTTCATTTCAGGAGCTTCTGGCTGATGACAACAAACAGGGTCACGTGTTTCTGGTCAGTTCCAGTGATCTGTAAAGTGAAGCCATCAGTCAGGAACTGGTTTCCTACTTTTCAGTGTTTGCTCATACTGCTTTGCTCGTCACGTCCATCTCCATACAATAACAGAGGACTTCTATTTCATCCTCTTCATCAACGAGGAAGAACATCAACGCTTCTTCATCTGCAGGAAGTCAAGTCCCGCCAGCCCCGAGCTCACGTTTTCATTCATCGTCCGTCTGCAATCGGCTTCTTTCGTCTTCTTTCGGGGCGAATAGACGATCATCTCAAACAAGACCCATAAATTGCATGAAGTGAAACAAAATTACAGCTAACTCATTGATTGGACAGTTTTGGTGATGTCATCCTGCATCATCACAACCCATAAGGGGAAGTGAAATTAAGGAAGGAAGAGTGGATCTTCTGATCTTTACTGTTTCTAATGAGATACTTCTCTCGCAGAAATATCTGAATATATATAACTGATTTAGTGTTATTAGACTGTACAGACTGATAATTATTCTCATTATTATTATTATTGGACTGGAAATTACTGACACTGACGATGACGACAACGACGACGACGATGATAATGATTATTATTAAACTGGAAATAATATTATTATTATGGTTATTATTATTAGATTAGCACTATTTGTGTTCTTAGGGTGTATGTGATTAATCATTTGTGTTATTACAGTCTAAATTATCAAAATAACCAAGGATTAGTATTTTTAGACTGTACATAAGAGATTATTAGTGTCATTAATTGTAAATCAACTGCCTGTTTGGTGAAGGACAAACAGGTAGCAACATGCACTTTTCTGATGTTTACACGCATTACCATGTTTACCAAATGATTTACATTAAAAAAAAACAAAAAACAAATACATGACCTATTCAGATTGACTAGAAGATCACTTCCTGGTCAGTTCATGATCAGGAGACTGATTCAGTAGTGGCTTATTTTGTTTAATTTTTATCCAAGTGTTGAAATATGAAATGCATCAGACTGTTGCAGCTCAGTGCATAAAGAAATTGTCATGTGACTGAAGTTTAAATGAAACTCTGTCTTTCAGAACTCGATGAACCTGCCTCCTGACAAGGTGCGTCTGCTGCGTTCCTATGACAATGAGAAGAAGTGGGAGCTGATCTGTGATCAGGTGGGTTGTGTTAATAAAGTTCACGAGTTTGAATCTGTTCCTACCTGGAGAACCAAGACTGTGTGACAGTGAGACTCAAAAAGAGACTAAAAATATAAAATATCAGAGACAGTTCAGGCTGGATGACCAACTGGTCCCCATACCCTCAGGGCTCACAAAGAGCCCATGCGTTCTCTATGAGTGACTTTGTGTAAATGTGGAAATGAGGGCCTTGTGGTGGCCTTGTTACCTGAGGCCACATAACACTTTCAGTGTGTCAGATGCAAAATGATGATGATGACACATGAAAACTGCACACTGAAGCAGTTTGCCAGCATGGTGCAGTTTTTTCAGCTTCATAGTGGAACAGTCAACTGTTGAGGTGTGAACAGGAAAATTTTTCACGGGTAAAATGTGAAAATAAAACTTGAAGGAACTCTGAGACTGGATTCAATTACCGTAGATCTCATCTACACTGTCAAATCCAGGATGAACACAAGAGAAGTTCATCTGAACAGAAATCATGCTTCTATTTACATTCAGTCGAACTGCACTGAAGATTAATGAAAGTGAATTTAAATGATGTCTATGCTGTAATACTCTTAGATTCAGTGGTGTGTAATGATATGTTTAAAAGTACAGCAATAGCACTAACAATGGGAATAACACCAACAACGGGGATAACACTGGTACACAGCTGCAACCACGAAGTCGGAGAGAGAAAGCATCAGTGAGAAGCCATCAACAATGGTTTTGTTTTTTGAGTGGGGAAATACAGTAAAATTCAGTAACGGATTGTTTATTTGAAACCAAATAACTGATTACTTCAATCTGACTAATGCATAAAACTAACTATGCCACATTACTCATTTTAACAAAAAATTATTTGAGTACACTAACACGTTACTTTGTTCCAAGTTTCCACCAACATAGGTTCTATTAATGTTCACTTGACATATTTATCATGAAGCTCAGCAGCAGCTGACTTCATGTTTCCTCAGAAAGTTCAGGTTTTCAATGGTAACTTATCGAGGATGGAAAACTGACAAGAAACGTTCAACCAGAAAAGTGCCATATGAGGGTTAGGGTTTATGGGGTTAGGGTTCGGGTTGAACCCAACGTGACAAAGGTCTTCTGTGTTTGATGCAGGAGAGGTTTCAGGTGAAGAACCCTCCACACACCTACATCCAGAAACTGAGAGGCTTCCTTGACCCAGCCGTCACACGCAAGGTGAGATAGGAAATGGAGTTTACAGAAGTATTACATCATCGATGATGTCAGACGGTCAGAGAAAAATGACATCATATCAAATCAGTGGAACTGTTAAAACAGCACGTTTGTTTTTCTGTTTGTTACGCGAGACAGATTTGTGTACAGTCTGCCTGCCTGCCTATGTCTGACCCATCTGTCTTTTATTAACCCGATTCTCTCTCTCTCCCTGTCTGTCTGCAGAAGTTCAGAAGAAGAGTTCAGGAGTCGACTCAGATGCTCAGAGAACTCGAGATTTCTCTTCGCACAAACCACATTGGGTACCTGTCTCTTTGTATACCTGTTTGTCTTACCACCTGTCTCTCTGCACCTCTGTCCATCTCTGTACACTTTGTGAGAAAAGCAATACTGCGTGTTAGAACTAAAAAAAAAGTCTGTCTCTGACCACCTGTCTGTGTCTCTGTAGGTGGGTCAGGGAGTTTCTGAATGAAGAGAATCGAGGTCTGGATGTTCTGGTCGAGTATCTATCCTTTGCGCAGTACGCAGTCACGTAAGTTTGAATGATTGTTTTTCTTGATCTTGATTTCTTTATAGTCACTATACATACACTCAGTGGCCACATTATTAGGTACAACTAGCTCATACCACGTTAGAACGAAGTGTTGGAAACATTCCTCAAGAGATTTTGTTCCATATTGACATGATATCATCACACAGTTGCTGTAGATTTGTCAGCTGCACATCCATGTTGTGAATCTTCCATTCTACCACATCCCAAAGGTGCTCTATTTTATTGAGATCTGGTGACTGTGGAGGCCATTGGAGTACAGTGAACTCATGATTACGTTCAAGAAACAAGATTCAGATGATTTGAGCTTTGTGACATGGTGCATTATCCTGCTTGAAGTAGCCATCAGAAGATGGGTACACTGTAGTCATAAAGGAATGGACAGGGTCTGAAACAATACTCAGGTGGGCTGTGGCATTTAAACAATGCTCAATTGGTACTTAGGGGCCCAAAGTGTGCCAAGAAAATGTCCCCTACACCATTACACCACCACCAGCAGCAGTCTGAACCGTTCATACAAGGCAGGTTGAATCCATGCTTTCATGTTGTTTACACCAAATTCTGACCCTACCATCTGAATGTCACAGCTGAAATCAAGACTCATCAGACCAGGCAACATTTTTCCAATCTTCTATTGTCCAATTTTGGTGAGCCTGTGCGAAATGTAGCCTCGGTTTCCTGTTCTAAGCTGACAGGAGTGGCAAAAGGTGTGGACTTCTGCTGGTGTAGCCCATCTGCTTCAAGGTTCGATGTGTTGTGCATTCAGAGATGGTATTCTGCATACCTTGGTTGTAAGAAATGGTTATTTGAGTTACTGCTGCTTTTCTCTCATCCCGAAAAAATCTGCCCATTGTCCTCTGACCCCTGACATTGACAAGGCATTTTTGTCCACACAACTGCCGCTCACTGGATATTTTCCCTTTTTCTGACCATTCTCTGTAAACCCTGGAGATGGTTGTGCGTGAAAATCCCAGTAGATCAGCAGTTTCTGAAATACTTAGACCAGCCCATCTGGTATCAACAACCATGCCATGTTCAAAGCCACAAGACAGAAACGTTTCCACATGCTTTCACATTTTTATAATTGCAATAATAATAACTGGAATAATTGTTCTGCTCATGTCACATTGAAGGTGTCTAAATTATATTCTCTGTAACACTGTAAACAGTTTAAACTGGTCAAGGATGTTGGTGAACCTCTGTACTTCAGCTTTAAAAACATACAAAAACCATTGCTTGTGTCTTCAGGTTCGATAATGAGCAGTCAGAGGCTGGAGGTGAGGTCTCGTCTATAGACTCCCCCTGGAGTCGTTCCATAGAGGATCTCCATGGCGACTGCAGCCTCCCCTCCCCATCCTCCTCTGCACCACGAGCAGCTCGGCACTCCATCAGGTAAAGAGAAACAGACAAACTCACCAGATAAAGTCCACTCTGATTATCTGATGATGTTTCTCCTTGTTTGTAGTTCAGCTTTGGTGACCCGATCCAATACTCTGCCGAGTCGTCGAACTCTGAAGAATTCTCGACTTGTCTGTAAGAAAGACGACGTTCACGTTTGTGTCATGTGTCTGAGAGCCATCATGAACTACCAGGTAATACCTGAATATTTCAGTTATTCAAATATATTAAAATGTAGGTAGAATGTATCCAAGGAGGGTTGAAACAAGGGCAACTGCACTCGATTGTAGAAATCTGAGAATGTTTCACCTCTCATCCAGACTTCTTCAGTTCTGACTGACCGGTAGAGAGTCCCAGGTATTTAACCTCTGTGGGGTGTTATCAAGGTTATTGATATCACTTGGGTTGTTAGTGCTCCTCGGTGTCTAACAGCAGAGTCGCTGGAGTCACCTGGTGTAAATAATTGTTAAATCTCCTGGGAAAGGATGAAAGGACAGCATTGTCAGTGGCGGATAAGTGGTGTCGTAGACCAACCACCTGTTCAAAATTTGTGCATGTTGTCCTCCAATGAGTGTTCCTTATCTTTCAGGTGGAGGTAAATTGTCTTGACCTGAAGAGTTGGTACTCCTGTGTTCAGCCATGTGTTAGGAGTTGGGGTTAGGTTCTTTAGTTTCCTGATTATACAAATCTGTGCATTCCTCTCTTTGACCCATGTGTCATCCACGTATCTAAACCAGTGGCTTGCTGCTGCTTCTCTGAGGGAGTGCTGTGCTCTACATTCTATTTCTGTGCAGAAGATGGCCACTGTGTGAGATACTGGCACAGCCATGTTTTTGTCTGTCCACCATGCATCTTCCTTTATCAGCTGGCATGCTGGTGATGTTTTGGTCCTTGCTCAATGATGCCACAGCCTTCCTTTCCTGGACAGTTAGGTTGGAAAGGAGTGCCTTTGTATTGGCGAGGTCCACCAATACCTTCGATCTGATCAGTTCTGCCAAGTTGTTTGTCCTTGTTGTTTGATTCTGTTGCTGTGATGAGGTCAGGTATTGGTACATGCTGTGGTATGATGAAGTTAGGTGCTGTGTGTTTCATCCAGTGCACATATTATATAGTACACAAATTGTGCTGTAGACATTGAAGAGGACAGGATCCTCCACATTTGTGTATACAGGAAACAGACCAATACCAAGAGAAGGGCCACAAACCACTGAGGGATTCACATAGAGCATGTGGATCATCACTGGGCCTTTGTGGAAACAGACACAAGATCCAGGAAGAAGAACAACACTACAGGTGGAGAAGGAAAGAACAACAAACACCACAACATTGTCATTCCAGATGTGTCTGGAGTATCTGAGAAACTCAGGAGGATCTTCACCAAACACACCAAGGCAGAAACTGTTCCACCTGAAATACCAAACACAGGAAAAGCTGCAGTCCAATGCAGTGAGGAATGCACAGACTTGTACAGGAACCTGAAGATCCATTAAACACACACATGGCTCAACACAGGAGGTCCAACTCCTCAGGTAAAGACTTAGCAGTTTGCCCACACCTCAAAAATAAGGGACACTCACTGGAGGACTACAGCGTGCATATTTTGGATGGTTAGGGCAGGTGGCTTGAAAGAGTGAAGGAGGCTACTTACATATAAATAGAGGAACCGTCCACAGCAGAAGAGGAGGTCTAAGACACCACTTACCTTCCAGCTACAATGCAGTCTGATCCCTTCACAGGACATTCACCACTTTTTCACAGTTGGCCTCATGTGAAGACTCCAATGACTGTCATTCGTACCTGCACTCCAGTGGCTCTGACAACTTCTGTTAGACAGTGAAGCAGAGAGCTTTAACGACCCATATCATATCTTCATACCTTGATAACGTCCCCACAGAGGTCAAATACCTGGAACTTCCCACCAGTCATTCAGAACTGAAGAAGCCTCTTGGAAGAAAAGTGAAATGTTTTCAAGCTTCGCTAACTGAGTCCAGTTGTCCTTGATAGTTTCCTCCATCATGCTCAATTTATTTTGGTGAAAACACGACTGTTTTTTTCCTATTCACCCTAAAGATCAATAATTTGACATCCATCCATCCATTTTCTATGCCGCTTATCCCTTTCGGGGTCGCGGGGGGGCTGGAGCCTATCTCAGCTGTCAATGGGCGGGAGGCGGGGTACACCCTGGACCGGTCGCCAGCCGATCGCAGGACAACATATATACACAAACAACCATTCACGCTCACACCTACCAATTTAGAGTCACCAATTAACCCAATGAGCATGTTTTTGGTCTGTGGGAGGAAGCCGGAGTACCCGGAGAGAACCCACGCATGCACGGGAAGAACATGCAAACTTCACACAGAAAGGCCCGACCCAGGAATCGAACCGGCGACCTTCTTGCTGTGAGGCACGCACACTACCTGCTGTGCCACCGCAGCCCTATAATTTGACACATATTTTTGTGTAATATTATGTATATTATTGCTAATTAAGATCTCGTGGTAGAAATCAAAGAAACACAGAGATGTGAATATCTGAGTTATGACATAAAATTTAAAATCTGGTTCTTCTATCTGATCATACAGATAATTTAATATGGATTTAAATATAGATTTATTCCATGAAATGGTTTCAATCTCATCCTCCTGTACACACACACACACACACACACACACACACACACACACACACACACAAACAAACACACACACACGCACGTAAGTATGTAGGTGTGACTGATCTTCATCCTCTTCCTCAGTACGGATTCAACATGGTCATGTCTCATCCTCATGCTGTCAACGAAATTGCCCTCAGCCTCAACAACAGGAACCCCAGGTCAGTACTACACATAGGTAGTTCTGAAACACACAACTACTGCCTTCTGAAACTAGGTTAATCCTTAACCGTAAACCAAACTACTGTGGAGTATAAACTACAAAGACAATGCAGACACTATGAACCCTAACCCCTGACCCTTACCCCTATGAAACTATGAATAACAACAAAACATGACTGAAAACTACACACTAAAACTGAAAAACTACAAACTACACGGACTAACGACTAAATTCTCCCGGGGTGGGATCAATAAAGTCTTATCTTTGAACAAGACTATGACTGAAAAACTACAAATTACAAACTATGAGTGAAAAGGACAAACTACAACCAAAAAGACTACAAATTACACCTCTTAAAAAGTCAAATTTACAGACGGCTGTTTGTGAGTGTAGTTCTGCAACAGAATTAATAAGCTTTTTGTAAAATGTCACTATTGAATATTTAACTTTTTTTTAACTCTCTCTCCACCTGTCTGCTGACCTGCCTCTCCACCTCCACCTGTCTACTGGCCCTCTTCTTCATCAGGACGAAGGCTCTGGTTTTAGAGTTGTTGGCAGCGGTGTGTTTGGTCAGAGGTGGACATGAGATCATCCTGTCGGCCTTCGACAACTTCAAAACTGTAAACATCAAACACTGTGTACACACACACACACACACACACAGAAGGAGCAGGAATTAGGACCCATTTGGAGTTCGGTGTTTTGCTCAAGGACACATTGACATGTAGTCTCAAGGAGCCAGGGATCAACCTACCAACCTTTTGATTGGACGACCCGCTCTGCCTCCTGAGCCACAGCTACCTGGCCCCAACCTAACAGCGATCTAATAATCATCCTATAGGGATGAAAACTGATCTAATAATGGTCTAAAAATGAACAAATAATGATTCTATAATAATCTAATATTGATCTGATACTGATAATAATAATGAGTCTCGAATGATCCCATCACTGACTCGTTCTCAAAGTCAAAATCTATGACTCCAACCACACAAGAGCACTTTGACATCCATTCGCTTTACCTTGGGATGAAGGGTTTGCTCATTGGTTGATTATTTCACAGGCTGACTGATTGACTTATTGATTGATTGATTGATTGATTGATTGATTGATTGATTGATTGATTGATCTGTTGCAGGTGTGTTCAGAGTCAATGCGCTTTGAGAAGTTGATGGAACATTTTAAGAATGAAGATGACAACATCGACTTCTTGGTACAATGGCTTAACTTTAAACTGAACTTCATTTTCTCATTTTTATTTTTTAGATTAGATTAGATTGTCATCGTCAGAGTGCAACACAGAGGCAACAAAATGCAGTTTAGGATCTAACCAGAAGTGCAAATAGTCATAATGCCCTAAAACATAAATACATGCAAGTAGTGCAATTGGCATGAGGTATAGACCGCATTGGTGTGTGCAGGTAGTGCAAGTAATTTGTACACAACCAACATTTAACTCAATTAATGAATTCAAGATTAAGTTCTTAAGTCACTTCATTTTATGTTGATGAATTCATGTTTATTTACATCACTAGGGTTAGGGTTAGTCATCACTTAGTTTAGCTATTAACTTTAACAAATTTTAAACCACATGTTCAAAGTACCTTAGTCTATGATTACCTGAACATAACTCACCTGTGATTAAAGTTTAATTACGGTGACTTCATCTGCAGGTTAATAACTGGGTATTAACTGAACTTGTGTCTGGCTGTCAGGTGGCCTGTATGCAGTTCATTAACATCGTGGTTCACTCGGTGGAGGACATGAACTTCAGAGTCCACCTGCAGTACGACTTCACAAAACTCAACCTCGATGAACACTTGGAGGTAAACATCACATGTTCCACTCTCAGCCAATCACATGACGGCAAACATGATTCCATGGGCCTGTTGAAATTCCTTACATAAATTCTACTGAGTACACTAAAACAGCAGTGAGATTTTCCAGTGTGTCTGAAACCGTAGTGTGAACGAAGTCATATTTGAGGTGCATTCTATTGAATTTTTCAGTATGCAAACACTTGACACAACTCCAGCATAAATATCCCACAATGCAATGCAGCTGTGATAACAACAATGATGGTGGACAGTGGCCAAGACAACTCCAGCTCTAGCATAATGTCAATTACGCTTCAATTTAAGTGCGGTTGGCATGTGTTAACGTGCTGATGGGTTGCATCGGAGGCTCTCGGATAGTGGCGTGCGAGCCACTTTCACGCTGACGAGTATGTTTGAAAAGACAGCAAAAACAAGCATCTGGACAAAAAAGAGTTTTACACACCGTTAACCCATCCCCCTACCTGTCTCCCTGAACATCTTTTTACCTGTTGTCCTACCTGACTTCCTGCCTGTCTCTCTGTTAACTTGACTGTCGCACATCAGAGGTTGAAGCACACAGAGAGCGACAGGCTGCAGGTTCAGATTCAGGCGTACCTTGACAACGTGTTTGACGTCGGGACACTGCTGGAAGACGCGGAGACCAAAACTGCTGCTTTGGAACGAGTCGAGGAGCTGGAGGAGAGTCTGGGCACGGTAAGACAGACAGGTGGAGAGGCAGACAGGTGTCAATTCAATTCAATTCATTCAGTCATTCATGTAACAGTCAGAGTTTGGTTCGTGTTCCCTTTGTTGTTATTCACCTGTTTTTGCTCTCTGGCTTTGGTTATAATAAGATAAAGTTGAAAATCAATTGAGAATATAAGTTTAAAATAAAAAACCATCAATGAAAACATTGTTTCATTTCATTTTTTCATAGATAAGCATAAATACCACCCAAGGCTTTATTGTAGTGGGTGTTTTTACATACATTACAACTTTATCACAAAAAAAGAATGACACTTCCATTGTTAAATGTTATCTAGCAGAGATTAATTGAAAACATTTATCATGTATGTTATCTATATTGCTTGGAATTGAGATAAAGACAATATATGTTGGAGTTTTTTATGTTAATTTTTATTTTTGTATTTCTTTTAAAACCAACAATAATGTTCCGGGTCAATTTGACCCAAACAGTACCAAAGGGTCCAAAAAGTGAACTTAACACAAGGGTTAACCTGTCTCGCTCTATATGCTATATCTATATGCTCAATAGACAGAAAGAGGTATAGAAAGAGACAGACAAGAACTGTACATAGACAGATAGCTGTCTCTCTCTCTCTCTGTGCTCATATGTTGGAGTTTCAGCTCATTGCGGAGAACAGAACAACGACAGAGAGTTAGACAGAAGGAAACAGACAGGTAGAACAAAAGACAGACAGGTACACAGACAGGTGTCATACTGACCTGTTAATCTCTCTCTGTCCACAGATGTCAGAGCGCCTGCTGGACGTGGAGAATGAAGCAATGCTGAAGATTGTTGAACTGGAGAAACAGCTGATGCAAACCAACAAGGAGCTGGATCATGTCAGGGTCAGTCCTATCACCATGGAAACCACATACCCATTACTAAAGACAGAGCATCGGACATAAAGACTGTCTACATTTCTGTTTTTACACCTGACCAGAAAGATTTCCTCGAATATTGTACTGTTCCTTTAACTCCAGACCTGTTTTAATGTGTCAGGCTGTTTCTCATCTCTGACACCATCTTCCCCTGACTGTGACCTTTACAGCGGCATGATGCACTGTACTTTAAAGCACCTGTTACCTGTACAGTAACATGTCGTAACATCTCTTTAACACACCTGTCACCGGTACAGTGACATGATGCACCATACTTTTAACAAACCTGTTCCCTGTACAGTTACATCTCGAACAGTCTCTTTAACACATCCCTTACATGTGCATGTTACATGTTGTCATGTTCCTCTAACTGACCTGTTTCCAGCACAGTAACATTTTGTACTGTCTCTTACGCAACTGTTACCTGTGCAGGAGGTGTATGCGAGCGCTAACTCTCAGGTGCACACCTTGAGACGGATGGTCCGGGAGAAGGACCAGACAATCCGCCGTCAGAGTCGTCTGGAACGTCAGGCTCAGGAGGCCCAGCAGGCCGGAGGACCAGGAGCTCCTCAACCCCAGAGAGGAGAGGGGGATGGGGGGGTGGCTGACTCTGCATCCCCCTCACCTCCACCTTGTCCGAACCTGTCCCCAAGGTGTGAGATCACTGTGTACTACCTGCACAGCAGCAAACAGCAGAGAGACACAGTTACAGACGAGCTGGTGAACATAGTGGAGCATTTAGCAGCTAAACAGCCAGATATTTCCCTCAGGAGCTGGTGGAGACCAAAAACAGAGTTAAAAGAGAGAATACTAGACTGACGTTCATCAGGAAACACAAAGTTTGAGGTTGACCAAAACTACCTGACACATTGTGATGTTTTCCTGTGTCTGCTGCATGTGTGCACAGAAAAGTACTAGCTAACATGTCAGTCACAACCATTTTATAAGATGACAATATGACAGCTGTCATGTTTACAGACTTCTTGAGTTCTGCTGCCCCCATGAGATCAAAACCATTAACACAGCTTTAACTAAAGAAATTTACCACAAATCAATGCAAAAGTATTTGCATTTCTCAAGTGTGGTCACAAAAAACTCTCAGAGATCTTTAATAAAACAAACGGGGTTATAAAAGTAACCAATGAGTGAGAGATTGATGTTGATTGATTACCCGATTGATTTCCACAGTCCGGAGACCGTAGCCTATCACAGCATGGGACCAGGGATAGGCGGAGCTCCAGGGATGCCAGCCCCACCCCCTCCCCCTCCTCCGCCACCAATGCCAGGCACAGGTGAATTTCAGCTCCATTAATCAGAACGCTGATTTAGATATTTAATCATAAACTGCAGAGACGAGAAGTAGAGTTTCTGCCTAAGTAAAAGAGACTGATACTGCAAGTACTACTAAGTGATGCTACTACTGCCAACAAATACAACAAGTACTCCCACATAACATCAATGAAGGATAAACTATCTGTACAAATTTGAACATTTTTCTTTCTCCTGTTTTTCTTCAGTGCCCAATGGGTCGTACCCTGCACCTCCTCCCCCTGCTCCTCCTCCACCCCCTCCTCCCCCTCCTCCCCCCTGTCGGACCAGCGAGCTGTCCTCCTCTGTTCCCATGCCCCCTCCTCCTCCTCCTGTGGCCCCCCCTCTCCCAGGGTCAGGGGGGTCACCCACAGTCATCTTTAACTCGGGACTTGCAGGTGAGACCGAACAAGAGGGTCTACATGAAATGTTCACAGGCTGCACTCAAAATATGGACCGTGAACAGTAACTTTCAGTTAAAAGTCTTGTAGGAACTGTCATTAGTCGTTAGGGTTTCATGAGTCATGGTGTGAATGACAAGCCACCTGAAGAGGGGTCTCAGGGCTGAATAAAAAATGGCTGATAAGCAGCAAGAGGATCAATACCTGGGATCCTCCAGCCCCACTCAGACCCATCAGCAGCAGCATCAATTCAGTTACCTACAACACTGCCCAACATCTAATGAACATCCTAGTTCCCTTGGTCAGCAACACTCCACACCACATCAAAACTCCCAGGGTTTTGCCAATAAAGTGGGAAATATAAAACTGGACTCAGATGAGACCATGGCATCTTACGATGTCACTTCAATCTTCCAATGCATTCCCACCCTGGAAGCAGTCAAGACTGTTAGGAAATTGTGCCCTGCTAGACCTCTGCCTGACAAGCACCGATTTCCAGTACAACTAGGGTTTCTACAGACAGAGGCATGGCTGTGCCATGGTGTCACCAGTCTCTCCTATAGTGGTCAGTCTCTTCTATATGGAAGAAGTAGAGAGCAGAGCCCTGATCTCCTTCACAGGAACTCCCCCAGCCAGGTTTAGGTATGTGGATGACTTCTGGTTCAAAATTAGAGCACAGGAAGTGGAAGATTTCGCTGATCATATCAATGCAGTGAATAGCAACATCAAGTTCACTCAGGAGGATGTTAAAAGAAACAGTGTGGCCTTTTTGGATTGCACAGGACACACTGAAGGTGGCAGGAGCCTCAACATGGAAGTATACAGAAAACCTACCAACACGGATCAATATCTGATCTTTGATTCTCGCCACCCACTGGAGCATAAGCTGGAGGTTATCAGAACCTAACACCATCAGACTTAGAATGTCCCCACAAGGACAGAAGGCCAGGAGACGGAGCAGAAACACATTAGGGATGCACTCAGAACGTGGATTACTCAAACTGGGCCTTCATTAAAGACCGCAAAAAAAAAAGAAAGAAAGAGAAGAACAACATTTTCACCCCTTATGTTGTAGCAGTATCTGAAAAACTTGAGGATTTTCAACAAACACCACATCTCTGTTCACTTCAAGCCCAGTAACACCTTGAGGCAGAAACTTGTCCACCCTATGGACAAAACACCCAGACACAAGCAGAGAGCAACAGAGCAGCGTTGTAGGCCCTGTCTAATGCAATGAGGCATGCTAAGATTTGTACACAAAAACAAGGAAAGAAAGGAAGGAAACAAAACAACAGCTTCACAAGAGCATGACAAAACACGAGAGCTAACAACTCAGGTTGACATTTGAGGACAATGATGTACATATTTCGGCCAGGTAAGATCGATGGTTTGAAAGGAGTGAAAGAAGCTATCCATGTCAAACTGGACTGACCATCACTGAACAGGGTTAGGGGGTTAGGGTTAGTTCGGAGGTGGTCTACAACATTGCCCATTTACAATGCAGTCCTGAGACGCATCCCCAGGTTTAGGGTTAGGGTTCCATTCCCAATCCAGAATTGTCAGAGTGTCATAACAAATGTGGAACAATCTTTTATGACCTGAATTTCATGATTCTAACATGTTTTTTCCTTTCTTGTTCTGCTGACAGAGGGTCCTCTCAAGTTATTCTGTACGTTTACTTATCGTCTTACATTTAAAAATCTTTGCATTTCTCCATTTTCCACCTCCCTCATTCATCCTCTTTCTCTCTTTCCCTCTCTTTCTACACACATACGTGTGTGTGTGTGTGTGTGTGTGTGTGTGTGTGTGTGTGTGTAAATATAGTTGTTTTTTGTTTTATTTTGTCTTTTTTTAAATTCTCTTCTACATCTCCTTTTTTCTTCCTGCTACTATTGCTTGCTATCTGTTACACCCTAATTTCCCTGGCGGGGGACTTAAAAAGTATCTTACATATCTTAAATATCTTATCTTATGTCATCTTCCATCATTTTCTTTCGCTATTTCACCCTCCATCATCCTGTTGATGTCAACCTCCACAACGTTAAATGCTAAACGGCTTCATGTACATTCTATCCGAAGCGCTTTACGAGATTTTCATCACTCATTCTATCATTCGCACACTCACACACTGATGGCATCGAGCTGGTTTAACCATTGGGAGCACTTTGGGCTTCAGTGTCTTGCTCAATAGGAACCACCAACCCTGTGATTAGTGGACGACCTGCTCTACCTTCTGTACCGCAGCTGCCCCTTTAACCGTCTTTCAAATTTTTATCCTCCATCATCCTCTATGTCTTCACCATCCCTCTATCATCCCTCCACCACCTGGAAACTTAAAACCTGTTCCTGACACTGAGCCCTGCCCATCAGCTCCCAGCACAGCCAGCTATTGGCTGGCTTGTCTCTTATTAATGTCACATGTCTGATCTCAACAGTAGACCTCTTTAATGTATGTTCAGACTGAAGGTGAAGCAAATTATAGAGACAGCATCAGTGCATTTCAAGTAAAAACAAAGAATCAAGAGATAAGTTTTGTTCACACCTGAATTTAATGATGATCCCAAAAATTCTCAATTATTCCTTTATTAAGGGAATGGAGGAAAAACTGGAGGGAAATAGGAGTTCAGAGATCAGTCATAGACTGACCTGCCACACATCCCACACAAAAGGTCAGTGCATCTGGGTTAGATAGATAGTTGGTTACAGGTACCATAGGTTGGGAAACAGGTGTCAAGCATAGGGATTACAGTGAGGTTCGGGACAGGTACTGGAACAGGGTTAGGGTTCAGGTAAGGGTGATTGATACTTTCACAATGGTAGGTCCAAGGGGAATGGGGGGACAGGCCAGGGAAAATTAAAGCAATGGAGCTCCAGGAGGGAGGTAACCAGGTCACAGAGACCCAGGTCACCAGACAGAAGAATGTCCTTCACTTGGTCAATATAAACAGGTAGCAGTAAACTGAATATTAAATAAGCAGTTTTACGGGTTAGGGCTATCAGTCTGATATCTGACAGTTACAGCTAACATCTGTACAGTCGATAGATTTGCTGTTTGAGGCAAATAAACACAAACTGCAGTCAAACTCATGAACAAAAAGCTGAAAGAAAAAAGTGAAAATTCACATCACATTCAGTCTGAACCCATTTAAAGACTCAAACATCATTCTCAAAGCAAATCTGACGTGGAGAGGACAACCTGTCAACCCTTCTCACCTGTCTTTCTCCCTGCTGTGCAGCGGTGAAGATAAAGAAGCCAATCCAGACCAAGTTCAGGATGCCAGTATTGAACTGGGTCGCCCTGAAGCCAAGTCAGATCAATGGGACAGTCTTCAATGACATTGATGATGAGGCCATCTTGCGGGTAAAACACATTTTAAATGTTGTATTTGGATCCAACAATTACAATCAAGCATTTAGGATTCAGAAAAGAGGTTAAAAGCACACCTCAGTACTAAATTTGGTCAAGAAAAAACAGATGAGAGAGGAGAGGGGCTAATGAAAAGGAGCTGAAATGCTAAAATCTTCACTTGTCGATGTGCACTCATGCTTTCTCTCAGCCCATATACAGCCTAGATGTGGAGGAGTTTGAGGAGCTGCTAAACTACCTGTCTCTCTCTCTCTGTCTCTCTCTCTCTGTCTCTCTGTACCTGTCTTTCTCTCAGGATCTGGATGTGGAGGGGTTTGAAGAGCTGTTTAAGACAAAGGCTCAGGGTCCAGCTGTGGACTTGACTCTGTCCAGACAGAAACTTCCTCAAAAAGCTCCATCCAAAGTTTCTCTACTGGAGGCCAATCGAGCCAAAAACCTGGCTATCACTCTCAGGAAGGCCGGTCAGGGGTCAGAGATCATATGTCGTGCCATCCACACGTAGGTCAAAGTGCACCAGTGCCATTAGTGACAATAACATATGTAGAATAATCTCCACCAGGAATGCTACCAGTAAAACCCCAAATCAATTACACGAACAAGACAAACTCTGTGAGTCCCAGTAAAAGTAACATGAACAAGACAAACTAACATAAACCTTACGAGGCCCAGTAAAAGTAACATAAAGTCTAAGAGTCCCAGTAAAAGTAACATAAAGTCTAAGAGTCCCAGTAAAAGTAAGTCAGGACCACGTAGAAGCAGAGTAGTGCTAACTATGACTGAATGTCAACACACTTCGCTCTCTCTCTCTCTTGTGTGTATGGGGTGATTCTGCTGTGTTATTTGTTACATGAGTCCATCAGACGAGTGTGTCCAAGCTCCTGATTGGCTACCAGGGGGAGTCAATAGAGCAGAAGGGCAGTCTGTAAAGATCTGATTTGTATTTAAATGATTACCTGTTCCCCTGTAGGTTTGACCTGCGCACAGTCCGGGTCGACTTTGTGGAGTGTCTGATGCGTTTCCTGCCAACGGAGGCCGAAGTGAAGCTCCTACGGCAATACGAGAGGGACAGAAAACCTCTGGAAGCTCTGAGCGACGAAGACAGGTTCATGATGCAGTTCAGTCGCATCGAAAGACTCAGCCAGCGCATGTCGATAATGACCTTCATGGGCAACTTCACCGAAAACGTCCAGATGTTAACTCCGGTAAGACAGACGGGTAGTAACAGGCATGTGTGTTGTGTGCTGACAAACAGACAGTTATACAGACAGACAGTAGTGACCTGTCTCACTATGTTTATTCCTCTCAGCAACTCCACGCCATGATTGCTGCTTCAGTTTCAATAAAATCATCTCAGAAGCTCAAGAAGATACTTGAGGTCAGTCAGTGTTTAAATACACATCTGTTTATATAAATATACAGTATGAGTATAAATTTCTGTGTACATAAATATGCAGTTTGTGTTTGTAGTCTATATAAAGTATGTACATATAAACACATCTATGCAATATAACTAAGACTAAGTGTCAGTGTGAAACAGTACCTTTCTCTATTTCTTGTAGATCATCTTGGCTCTGGGGAACTACATGAACAGCAGTAAGCGAGGAGCTGTGTATGGATTCAAACTGCAGAGTTTAGACCTGGTAACACACACACGTAACATACTTTTCTGAAGTTTACTGACAGCTTCACTGTTGTGCTTTTACCTCATAGCACCCTGTTTAAGAACAGGTCAACACAACACATTTAAATGAAATATCTAAACCAGTATGGAATTTACTGTGATTCAAAATAATCTCAATTTCTTTCATTTTTAATTGACCTGAAGTCTGTCCAATGACCTTGAACCTTGAAGTTTGCAGAATGAACTCCCGTGATTGGTCATCTTTAAAATATATGAGAGTATGCTACTGGTATGAGGTTTGTAGAACCAGTTTTGTTTTAAGTGTGTGTTTGTGTTCAGCTGCTGGAGACGAAATCGACAGACAGGACGCAGACGTTGCTTCATTACATCGCCAACATTGTGAGAGAAAAATATCCTGCAGTGTCTCTGTTTTACAATGAGCTTCACTACGTTGACAAAGCTGCTGCAGGTAAGTCTGTCGGCCAGTTAGACTCCGGTAAACACATCAGATTCTGTGGCCCTCACCTGTGTGTCCTTACCTGTTTGCAGTGAGTCTGGAGAACGTGCTGTGTGATGTAAAGGAGCTGCAACGTGGGATGGAGCTCACCTGGAGAGAGTTTAGTGTTCAACACAACAGCACGCTCAAGGACTTCATCAGCAGGAATGAATCACGACTCAGCAAGCTGCAAGAGGATGCACGCATTGCTCAGGTGAGACAACTAACGTACACCTGATGCTGATGACATCATTATTTCAGTTGTCCAGTCACAGTGCAGCAGAAACACTGTTGTTGTCGGTAGCTTAATTTCAGTAAATGTCGCGTCACAATCATCTGAAATGTTAAAGCATGATTTGTTTTTAATTTGTAAACAAAGATGACAAATAAACAGTCTTAACGATGCTGTAACAACTCATGTAGATCTTGTTTGCACTCACTCCAGGACGCATTTGAAGATGTGGTTAAATTTTTCGGAGAGAGCTCCAAGACAATGCCGCCATCGGTCTTCTTCCCAATCTTCGTCCGTTTCATTAAAGCATACAGGGTGAGTAAACACGACCCACCTCGGGTTCCGCCTCCTTGTCAGGGGGTGTGGCCTATGGATCTGAAACTCCTCCCACAGTGAGACCACAGCCAGGGCATCAAACACACACAGCTAAAAACAAGAAAAGGCTGCTGTGTATTTAATGTGTGTGCGTGTTTTGTGTGTTCAGCTGGCGGAAGAGGAGAACGAGCAGAGGAGGCGCCAAGAGCAGATGTTACTGGAGAAACTGGAGCAGGAGGAGCAACAGGAGGAGGAGGAGACCAAGGTGAGTTGGTGACTTCTGACCTTTCACAGGTGGAACAGGTGCTGCTGAGTCATAATTCATTTTACACTTGTCAGCATCTCAACATTGACTGTGAACTTCTCAGCGGAGGTTTTGGTAAGACAGTAAAATTCAAAGTGGACAGTCTCACTGACGTCCTCAGGGCTCACAACATTACAGAAAAAAACGAGTGATTTTTAACGGTCAAACTGTCCCTGTCCTCTCCTCCAGTCTCCGTCCCACAGAGGGAAGCGGCAGCAGCAGGAGCTGATCACCGAGCTCAGAAGACGACAAGGAAAAGACAACCGCCATGTTTATGAAGGGAAGGACGGAGCCATAGAGGACATCATCACAGGTAAACACGTCGTCATCACAGGTGAACGTTGTGTTATAATCACAGGTAAACGCAAACCACCTGTGAGCGCATTGGTGTGTGTGAGGGGGGAGTGCATCAGACCAGGTGTTTCCTGTCTGTTGTCTGATTGGCTGTTTTATTTTTCTCACCTGCAGCTCTGAAGACTGTCCCCTTTACGGCCCGATCAGCCAAACGCAGCTCTCGCTTCTTCTGTGACCCCGCCCACTCCGAGGAGCACTACTGAGAGAGAGACAGACAGACAGACAGACAGACAGACAGACAGACAGACAGACAGAGTGAGAGAGTTTATATGTCAGCATGTTTGAGGATGATGACATGTCTTCTTCAGCTGGCCACACCCACTTTTAATCAATGGGACCAATCAGCACTTTGAACATTTCTTATGAATCGATCTGAACTTATGACATCATGTTTTGTATGTTATTTTATTGGTCAGTTCGTGAATAGACCACATGCCCAGGCACCACCTGACCTCTGACCTTAGGGGTCACCTGTTCCTTATTCTTCGTTTCTGATCTGATGCGAACGGATAGAAAACAGTGTGAAAAGGCCGATGTGGAGTCAGACTGGTTAGACTGGATCAGTAACTGTTCCTGAGCTTTTGATCGTGTGGCATGGTCTTCCTCAGCAAACAGAGATGCCCTGTTGACATTGAATGGTAGCTGCTCGCTTTTGTTCACATTTTGAAGGACATCTTTTCCATGGAGGTTTGAACCTTTAACGGTGATTCTTACATGAAAAATATCTCAATCTGAACACACATGACTCCACAGCATGTGGGCAACTGCGTCTGCTGAGGAAGATCATTTCATATTTCTGAAAGGTAGACAAATTATTCTCTAATCCTTTTCCTTGAGCCGAAAGGAAAAATGTCCTGGAGGGGAGGGAGGATGTTACGAAAGATGACGGCAGCGTCTAGAGAAACGTGACATTTGTGCCCAAGTTGTGCCTCATTTTTCAAAAATACCACAAGACCATCAAACTGTGGACCAATTCAGTGTGGTCTCTGGAGTTTTTCCACCACTGGTGGCGCTGGAGAGCAGCGTCCTGATGAGGCGGTATTGTTCACATTGTTCTTCATGTTTTCAACATCTGCACACAAGCACCTCAAGTTCATTAACAACAGCAAAAACTCCCAGCTGAGTCGGATCACATGAAGACTAAAAACGTAGAAAGCTCTGGTTACTTCAAGTAAACCGTCAATGTCAAAGTTTCTTACAAACATCCTGAAACCAAACACCGCCTGTGTCAAAGGTCTGCCGGTTTCAAAGTGCCTGCCTCCAATAAAACCTGACCCAAAGTCCTGGTTTTGGGTCAGCAGGTCTGTGGTGGTTCTGGGTTCCTTTCGATCCATCTTTAACTGGATCTTGTACAGGGTTCTCCTCCTTTCACTACATTGTGTTATGTTGTATTACCTGAGCCCAAGATGCACAGTCTGGTACCTGTCTGCAGGGTCTGGATTTCCATTTCATTAAGTTCCGAACAAGAAACAGTGTTAGCAAAAGAAGCATCAAAATGGCCTTCAGAGCCAAAATCTTTGCCAAACTCCGGCTCTCTGGCTCGACCCAGTCACTTTCCTGAACCCAACCCTTCCTTTCAACGCACCCTGCTGTTAGCCTGTCAGCTAGCACCAGAGCCACACCATGAGAAACAGAAAGTCTCAAACATGTTTCATCCTGTGAAATCATGTAGGCCTGTGAATGCAGACTTGCTGCGTTTTAAATTTGTCACCTGAAGCTGATGACTCAGGTATGAACTGCAGTTTGAGGCGTTAAAGTGAGGGGGCGCTGTAGCTGACAACACAAGGAAACAACTGTCTCCACACGGCTGTGAGTCTGAACCTATTCAAATGGATGGATTGCGTTTAGATTTCCCGGATTTGGGTTTAAACTAACAGATGATAATCTGAGTCATGCTTCACTGATATTCTGTGTGGAAAACCTCTGTCATCAGTCTTTACCTGGACACACCTGTAAAATAAATGGACACAACTCAAAACACATGAAACAATCTGAGCAAACAAGGACAAGCTTGGAAAAAACATGGGATAAAATGGACAGAGCTGTAATGTGGTGTGGAGAGTCGGGTTTCAAACACTGAAACTCACTGTCACTGTGTCTGGTCCAAGCAGTGCTCAACACCCCCTCCTAGGCCTCGTCCCCCGCTCCCCATCGCCTTCATTTCAGACCTGAAACCGTCATCGCTCGTCAAACAGGACACAAAGTGAAACAGCACAAAGTTTTCTACGTGTACATACATTTTATAGAAAGCTGTGTATTGTTGCTCGTACTCGTGTTTGTTGGTTGCTTGTGGTGATTCTGCACTTGTTGGTGTAAATAAAACGCACCCCGTCTCCATGACGCTGTTGTCTCTCAGTTTCACATCACTGAGACAGACGACGCTACAGTTTGAAACAAAGTCCTCTCGTGCTAAAGGCAAAAGAATTCATTCCGATGTTTAATCTCCATCACTGACGCGCAGAAGGCCGAGAGGCACGAGCAAAGAGATTCTGATGATCCTTTTTCTAAATCTGATTAAAAGCGTTTTCACTGCTGCGACTTTACGAAGGAAGAAAAGGTGAAACTCTTTCTGTCAGGATCAAGCGTTTGCTGTTGTAATACTAATCTTTGCCACAAGATGCTGAAACAGGACTTTCTCTTCTCCAGCCAGGTGGAGGTGGAGCTCTGTATGTTCTGTGATGATCACTGCAAATAAGACAAAAAGCACAGTTTGTTTCAGGTAATCCAAACTGTGAAATCCAAACACCTTTGAGCCCTTGTTTTGAGCCTTTCCACGACGTGGATCAGAAAACGATTCATCCAAAATGAAAATGAAGCAGCGGAAAGCGGGATGCAGAAACTGACTCTTGCAGCTATCATTATTAATTCCAGCTGTCAGCTGTGAAAACGGTCGTGATTTTAATTAAATGGGCAGTTTGGAATAATTTGGGCTTCTTTTTGTACCATCTGGGCAGTTTTCCTCCGTTTAGTGTGACTATATCATACAGCTGCATGAAAAAGTCCAAAAGGCACAAAGACAAAACATTCTCTTCAACATTTTAAGATTAATGCTTTGCTTTTATTTCATAGGATTTTTTAAAAAGAGAACATCTGTTCTGTTCACTCACTGCTGTGTTTGTTCAGGTTTGGTCACATTCAAACTGTTGAACTATATTACTCAGAATCCTCAGGGGCTCAGCTGCAGGTCTTTAACAGTACCTGGACCGATGTCTCTCACTTTTTTATTTTCACATTATACAAAGTCACATAGAAGAATGTACAAGAATTTATTGACTCTGATTGGCTGCTGAATGTCTGTGTAACGGTTTCCTTGTTTCTGATTGGCTCCTAGTCTATTCATTTATTTATTTTCTGAAAGTCAACATAAAATCACAATTAAACATTTTGTAAGCTAAAAACTTATAATAAGCCATTATAGATAACATTATTGATCCAGTTCAATTATTATCTATTGCAGGCAGCTAACAGCTAACAGCTAACAGCTAACCAATCAAATGTTAATGAGCCTTCCTGCAGGTGATCTGTGCTGTGATTGGCTGTTTACATCTCCTGAAGATCATCCAGAGAATGAGTTTGAAGGACGACCTTTGACCCCAAGTCCTGTCACCTGCAGGACCGCCCGCGCACGCACACACACACACACACACGCACACACACACACACACACACACACACACACACACACACACACACACACACACACACACACACACACACATACACATACATACACACACACACACACACACACACACACACACACACACACACACACACACACACACACACACACACACACACACACACACACACACACACACACACAGTTAGCATCGTGTGACACTGACCAAAGATGAGTCAGCAAATTAAATGCAAACTGGTGAGTTGTTGACCAAGTCTGACCCTGAAGGTTGCTCCAGCCAGCGGCTGGTGTCTCCTCTCTGATTGGTCAAGGCCCAGACTGGCTGAGGTCACATAGAGGTCAGAGTAGTCCGGACCTCCAAAACAACATGAGGTGGTCTTCGTCACCGGCAGAGAGATCGTCTGCAGCCGCACACCTGAGAGAACAGTGGGTTAGTTTAAACAGGTGTTCTTCATCGTCATCTTCATCAGTTCAAAACAACCAGTCATTCTGTAACCCGACCAGTAGAACCAGTAGAACCATCACTAATGGGTTACGAGCAGCAGGATCAGTAACAGGGTCGATGTTGATGACGCGTCCTCCACTGTGACAGCACGACCAGTATAACCAGTTTAACTAACCAGTAACAGGGTCGATGTTGATGACGCGTCCTCCATTGTGACAGCAAGACCAGTATAACCAGTTTAACTAACCAGTAACAGGGTCGATGTTGATGACGCGTCCTCCATTGTGACAGCACGACCAGTATAACCAGTTTAACTAACCAGTAACAGGGTCGATGTTGATGACGCGTCCTCCATTGTGACAGCACGACCAGTATAACCAGTTTAACTAACCAGTAACAGGGTCGATGTTTATGACGCGTCCTCCATTGTGACAGCAAGACCAGTATAACCAGTTTAACTAACCAGTAACAGGGTCGATGTTGATGACGCGTCCTCCATTGTAACAGCACGACCAGTATAACCAGTTTAACTAACCAGTAACAGGGTCGATGTTGATGACGCGTCCTCCATTGTAACAGCACGACCAGTATAACCAGTTTAACTAACCAGTAACAGGGTCGATGTTGATGACGCGTCCTCCATTGTAACAGCACGACCAGTATAACCAGTTTAACTAACCAGTAACAGGGTCGATGTTGATGACGCGTCCTCCATTGTAACAGCACGACCAGTATAACCAGTTTAACTAACCAGTAACAGGGTCGATGTTGATGACGCGTCCTCCATTGTAACAGCACGACCAGTATAACCAGTTTAACTAACCAGTAACAGGGTCGATGCTGATGACGCGTCCTCCATTGTAACAGGCCACCCAGAGACGACCTTCAGCATCGACTGTCATCCCGTCTGGAAGACCCTCCTCCTCCTCCATACGATACACCACACGACGGTTATCTAGGTAACACACACACTCCAATTCCTTCAGTGCATGTGTGTGTGTATAAATATATACTGTATGTATGTGTATATCTGTGAGTACTGAAGTATAAATCTGAGGTATGAATACACAGAAATACATATATAGTGTAAGTGCAGTTACCAATGTGTCCTGTGTTTGAGTCGTAGTCAAAGGCGTCAACAGTCAGAGACAGACTGTCAATGTAGAAGAATGTCCTCTGATCCAAAGACCAATCCAACCCATTGGATATGTCCACCTGACAGTGAGACAGGTACATACATGACACATGACAGGCAGGCAGGCAGGCAGGCAGGCAGGCAGGCAGGCAGGCAGACAGGCAGGCAGGCAGGCAGGCAGGCAGACAGGCAGACAGGCAGGCAGGCAGGCAGGCAGGCAGACAGGCAGGCAGGCAGGCAGGCAGGCAGGCAGACAGGCAGGCAGGCAGGCAGGCAGGCAGACAGGCAGGCAGGCAGGTGACGGCTGACATTACCTGGTTCAGGACTTTGGTCACAGTGAGGTCAGAGGTCACAGAGAACAAAGACCCCTGTTGTCTCTGAACCTCAGCAGGTCTCACCTCCTTCGCCATTGTACCTGAGACAGCACACGCCGTTACCGTGGCAACACTACGTCAGATAGACAGCTCAACAGACTGGCAAACAGGTAACCAGCCTCACCTGTCAGCAGGCGTCCAAAAGGATCGACCTTCCCGTCATTGAGTCGGTTGTTCGGTTTATCCTCGTCAACCTCCGCCAATGATGTCATCGTCTGAGTCAACCAATCAACAGCCACGATGCTGCGACCCACACCTGCAACATAACCACCTGACCTGCGAGGAACTGCGAAGCCCACTGTGTCACCTGAGGACAGACAGACAGACAGGTGAGAGACAGCCAGGACTGATTCCCGAACCAAACTGTTTCCTGTGTGCTGATTGGTTGACCTGTTTCCACAGACTGGATCTGATGGGTCGCTGCACTCCAGCGGTGGATGTTTTGCCCGGCGATGTCGACAAACAACAGCGTCTGCTCTGACTCCTCCCATACTGGCCCTTCACCAATCAGAGAGCTCACCTTCACCACACACTCCACCTTCGCAGATGACATCACCACCTGTTTGTCTGGACATTTCAGACATGTTGGGACAGAAGCAACAAAAGACTGGTGGGGAACACTCCACAGGTAAACAGGTGAGAGGATCATGATTGGGTATGAAAGGATGGAGCGAGGTTCACCACCAGAGCGATCGCATGGACTGTGCGAACTGCGCAATCGCACAGGGCCTCACGCCACGAGGGGGCCTCACGCCTGCAATCCTATTGTTTTTTTTATTTATTTATATTTATTTATTTTTTAATAAATACATTACTTCTATATGATTTTGTCTGTCTCTGTCCAGGTCACATTAAAAACAAACAAATGAATAAAAAACAAATCCAAGAAATTAAGCGCGCTTGGCATCATCGCTGTGTCATTAGGATGTGATAACGGACCTGACCCTCACTGCTCGCCATACATGTTTTAAACAAATGCAGGATTTTGGCAACGTGTTTGGATTTCTTTTTGATCTGACCAAACTGCGTGAAATGGAGGAGACTGACTTGCAAAGACAGTGATGTCCTGAGCACGTCCAAATCTGAGTAACAATCCCAGAGCGAACAACTAGAGCACTCACAACACTTCGATACCTCAAAGCGATTGAAGCTTTCTGTCACTGTGAGACGCTCAGGATCCTGCTGACTGTTCCAGTAACAGTGGCATCGGACGGACGAAGCTTTTCAAAGTTGAAACTAATTAAAAACTATTTGCACACCTCCACGTCACAGACAGACCGTGTGGACGTGTCCTGCCATCAGTTGAAAAGGACGTTGCATCCAAACTGGATTATAAAGATCTTGTTGCTGAGTTTGCGGCCAAGAAGACAAAGACAGTGACGGTGACGATGAGTGTGTGCAGGCGAGTCCGCCTCTTTGTTAGTTATGTGTTGTGTGTGGTTGTAATGAAAATGAACGTATATAAAAAGTGTCCTAACCAACTTCTTTAAGATGTCAAGATGCCAAAAATAAAGAGACTGAGCTGACTGATGTAAAGCTCGAGAAAGAGCAAAGAGTCGGAGCTGAGACTGTGATCATGCTGGATTATTGTACTTGATAAAATCGTGTTGCAGCGGGATTGTGCATCCATGTCTTGACAGCCCTGTTCACCACTTTGTGAACACATGACTGGATGAAAGAGATGAACGCATGAACGCAGAGACACCACAGAAAACTGCTGTTTGAGTAGAAACGATTGTTTTTATTATTTACTTACTGAGGACTGGCGTTTTGTGGTAATGGCTGAAGTACTGTTACATGTTATACTACTGCATTTCATAGTACTACATAATCACACAATATATAATCTGCTCATCATAATAATGCATGCACAGAACATGAGTACTGCATATTATACTGCTATATGTCTTACAGAGTACTGAGCGAATAAAAAACTGCCTGTAATACTTATTTAATTAGTATGTAATGATACTGCAGTACTGCCAGATTCCTCTGTTCACTGTTTATTAACTAAACGAGGTCAGTTACTGTGTAACTAAAGTGCTGATTCAGCACTGTCGTTGCTCGACACTTCAGACCTCCCTCACTCCAGTGGCAGAAGCTGGGTGAATTTCTGTGCCTTCGTCCTTCAATCGGCTCACAAATCACATGACAGAAGTTGATTTGAATGAACATTTTAGGAACTCATCGCTGTTGCGACGTCACTGTTGAACGGATTTAAATGCAGTTTGGTGCGTTGACGAACGTCGATATTAAGATTCAGTCGATTCGAAAATCATTTCAAACTTTGCCAGCTTTCATAAACCCTGTGCACTGTAAACGGACTGATGTTTGGATGGAGTCTGGTTTTTAAAGCCCCTGCTGGACTTCAGATTCTTTAAACCGTGTACTTACAGAAGGCACGTGCAGTACAACCTGTGGCCTACGTCATGTAAACACGTTTTACACATTCGGAGGAAACACATTGAAAACGTACCTGCAGTAACTTGCAGCCTGCAGTACTCCACTGTGAAGTATTTGTGCTGTAGTACTTTCAAAACAATCCAACAAGTTTCATGAGGTTTCTTTGCTCCAGCTGACGACCTGAAAGCTCCGCCCCTCCAACCCGAGAACCGGCCGACTCCGACGAAACGCACCAGACCAGACTCAGCAAAATCCAAGACACAGATCTGATCAACAGCCGACACTTATTGATTAGCTTTATACAGCACAAAAAGAGTTTGATGACAAGAAAAGAATCATGATAGATTATGAGAGTTACGTTCCCGATTAAAACATAAAAAACGCATTTATTACTTAATGAAAGCAACACTATGAATTTATTCACGATCAGCCAATTAATTATTCTGTGTCTGGTCCAGTTACTGAAGGACTGGAGGGTTTTTATTCAAGTTCACACAAAACCACAGAAGAAGAAATATTTAACAACTTGCATCAGCTGGCTCATCAATAATCAATCAATACATTATTTATTACTGCAGATCAATAATATCACCAGCTGTGTTCGTGCTGATGTTGAAGCGCACAAAGAAGAGAAATACTCCAGGCTGGTTGCTATGGTAACGCCTGCTCTGTCGACACTGAGGATCACTTTTTGGCAGTCGACCCTCTTCTGTCTCTGTCCATGCATTCTAATGATGGATCACTTTTTGGCAGCAGAGCTGCTGATGTCTCTATTGATTCACTCTGAATGATGGATCACTTTTTGGCAGTTGACCCTCTTCCGTCTCTGTACATGCATTCTAATGATGGATCACTTTTTGGCAGCGGAGGCTCTGGCTCGGTTCAATCTGTCAATCAACAAGCGGTCAGAGGCGGAGCATCTGGAGAGAACCGCCGCCATCTCTGATTCATTCTTGCGTTCGATCGCAGCATCCGCCGCCCCCTCAAGATCGCTGGCGGGTAAAAAAGAATCAAGAGTTACCTGGGTGGTCAGGTCTCACCTGTCTGATGATATCACAGGTGTTCCGAGGCTTACCTGACAGCAAGGTGAGCTTTGACCTTCTGCTCAGGTGTCACCTTGGAAACGTACTTCTTGGCCTCGTACTTGTTGTTACTCTTCATACAAACTTCAACAAACGCCTGAAGAAGAGACAATGCTAAGCTATGCTAAGCTAATCATGGGAAATGTAGTTCTTGATTTAAAATGAAGGAGTTGACGGTGTTCATAAGAAAACTTGTATAATCTTTATTTAAAACGGCTTGTTCTTACCAGGTAGCCAATAGGAGACTTCTTGCTCTTTGAGAACTTCTCTAGCTCCTCCCACTCCTCCTTCTCTGCCAGAGACTTCAGTTTCAACCACCAATACCTGCACAGGTGGACAGGTAGAGAGACAGCCAGGTGAGACGGAGACAGGTAGACAGACAGGTGGAAGGACGTGAAAGGAAGAGTTCTCGTGAACTGTGAGGAGCTGAAGTGTCAGTTTGAGTGTTGTCGATAAAGTTGGCTGGAGATGAAGTAACAAAAGCACTGGAAGCCGACAGTGACGGCGTCTTCGCTCACACGACGACGTGAAACACTGAGCGACGTCAAAGGAAAACGTCGGAGCTCATGAGACGCTGAACGACAAATACGAGAAATTCAAAAGCGCGTTTACAGTTTGACGGTTTGGATTCAGCTGAAGCTTCCGGCTGAAACTTGGAGCGTGAGGAGTCGAGTGGAAAAAATATGATTTCCAAAATTATGAATTCTGGGATTCATGATGCATGAAGAATGACAAAATCAAACAAACACGCACACCTCTGAAGACCGCTGGGAAACCACCTTCAGACTGTTACCTGAGAGTCCTGTATTCAGCCAATCACAGGAGAGCCAGCAGTGACATCAGCTCGTGAACGTCTCACCTTTTGTCAGGAACTCTGAAGTCTCTGTAAAGCTGTTCTGCTTGTTTGTGGAGTCCTAAAGCCAGCAGAGCCTCCATCGTCGCCTGCAGAAAAAGGACATACAGGAAGTGACATCACAAGGCCGGCCGTGGTTACATCCTGGTCTCAGCGTTCAGGAAAGGGTTTGTGTCACCTGTAAGGTGGTTAATTATGGAGCTTTAATTCACTCTGGGGCCTGAAGGGTTCTCTTCACATAAAATACACACATACAAGTACAAGTACTCTATGTTCTACCACTATGATGACCACCATTACTTCACTGCTGAGGGAAACGAGGATGTGTTCTCCGTCGTTGTCTCAGATTCACTTTAATCACAGAGCACAGGTGTACCACGAAGCAAGTCTTCAATCCAAAGAGCCAAAAACACAAAGAAATACGACAAAGACTCTTCTTGCAGCGGATTCGGAGTCCCTGCAGGTCTCAGGTCTGGATCTCCTCCCGGTCCACAACTCCCACCCGCACTTGGTTCGTCCCTCTTGTGAGGTCTGCTGTGAAAGTAGCAAACAGGTCCCGAGCCCCACCCCTTTACCTACCTGCAGGGACAGCCCCAGTAGCCCCGCCCCTTTCTCGTCATCCAGTTTTCGTTGGAAACGAAGGAGCCGCATCTCGTCCTCTGTGGCCTGAAGACAAAATATTTCCATTAATCTCTGAATAATGGAGGTTTAATCGAAGACGAGGAGATTCTGAGCAGCAGAGCCACCTGCCGACTACCTGTCTGATCAGGTGAGCTCAGGTGACTGATGAATGGAAACAGACACTTTACTTTCAGTCTAAAAGCATATTGGAGGTGATTTCAAGAGTTTATTCTGCACTTCTGTCCTCGCTGAGTCGACAGGAAGCGTCGGTGTGAATCCAGAGCAAACAGTTGTCAGTGAGCAGCCATTCTCAAACATAAGATAAGATAAGATAAGATAAGACTTAATCAAACAGCTTATTCAAACAATCATGTTCAACACTGCATGCTGCATTCAGAGAGTAATTGAAGTGAATCTTTGTTACATGACTGATTCTGGTCTCAGTCTGTAGTTATTCTGTCCTCCAGACCAGGGACTGAATCTGGAACATAACCTGAGACCCTCTGATCCAGAACTCTGAGGCCCCTGCAGGTTCATGAAGGCCCTCATTCAAGTGCAGCCATCGCTGGTCTGTATACATGTCAGAACCAGAACTCCAGGTCTGAACCAGCAGTCGGGGGTTCAGGGTTAGTGTGGAGGTCTGGGTTGTAATACATGTCTGAAGATCAGCATCTCAGACTTTATTTAATGTGTTCCATATTTATTTTTTAGACAATCGTACAATAAAACAACAACGTGTGACAGAGTTTTACCTTCGCAGCAAACTCATTCTTCGCCTTGTTGTATTCATCAACAGCACTCTGCAGGACAGACAGACGGCTCTCTAACCTCTGGACAGAGACAGACAGACAGTCAGTCAGACAGAGACAGACAGACAGACAGACAGACAGACAGACAGACAGACAGACAGACAGACAGACAGACAGTCAGTCAGACAGACAGACAGACAGTCAGTCAGACACAGACAGTCAGACAGACAGACAGTCAGAGACACAGACAGACAGACAGTCAGACAGACAGAGAGAGACAGACAGACAGACAGACAGACAGACAGACAGACAGACAGACAGAGACACAGACAGACAGACAGTCAGACAGACAGACAGACAGACAGAGAGAGACAGACAGACAGACAGACAGACAGACAGACAGACAGACAGACAGACAGACAGACAGACAGAGACACAGACAGACAGACAGTCAGACAGACAGACAGACAGACAGACAGACAGACAGACAGAGACACAGACAGAGACACAGACAGACAGACAGACAGACAGACAGACAGACAGACAGACAGACAGACAGACAGACAGAGACACAGACAGACAGACAGACAGACAGAGACAGAGACACAGACAGACAGACAGACAGACAGACAGACAGACAGACAGACAGACAGACAGACGGACAGAGACACAGACAGACAGACAGACAGACAGACAGACAGACAGACAGAGACACAGACAGACAGACAGACAGACAGAGACACAGACAGAGACACAGACAGACAGACAGACAGACAGAGACACAGACAGAGACACAGACAGACAGACAGACAGACAGACAGACAGACAGACAGACAGACAGACAGACAGACAGACAGACAGATGGAGACAGAGACACAGACAGACAGACAGACAGACAGACAGCACATTCTTGCTCCTGTGTTGGTCCCAAACCAAACGTTCAAAAAACAGACGGGTACCGTTTGTACATTTCTGTGTCTGAAGCAAAGAGTGTTCGATACCTTTTCTCTGTAACTGGCAGTCACGTAGTAGTTGGCGAGTTCCTGGTGATCATCGTCCTGGTTATAAAGATCCTTCAGGGTTTCCTGTTCCTGCAGTTTACAGAACTGACAGCACAGAGATTAATACCGAGAAACAAACTCGAGACGAATAAACTACAGATTAATAACACACAGATTAACAAACTACAGACTAATGAACTACAGATTAATACACAGATTAACAAACTACAGACTAATAAACTACAATTATTAATACACAGATCGACAAACTACAGACTAATGAATTACAGATTAATACACAGATTAACAAACTACAGACTAATAAACTACAATTATTAATACACAGATCGACAAACTACAGACTAATGAACTACAGATTAATACACAGATTAACAAACTACAGACTAATAAACTACAATTATTAATACACAGATTGACAAACTAAAAAAACTACAGATTAATAACACACAGATTGACAAACTACAGACTAATAAAATACAGATTAATAACACACAAATTAACAAACTGCAGATGAATAAACTACAGATTAATAACACACAGACTAAAAAACTACAGACTAATATGCTACAGACTAATAACACAGAGACTAATAAACTACAGATTAATGACACACAGATTAACAAACTACAGACTAATAAACTACAGATTAATAACACACAGATTAACAAACTACAGACTAATAAACTACAGATTAATAACACACAGATTAACAAACTACAGATGAATCAACCAGGTTTTGTCGCAGTAAAAGAGGAAACTGATTAAGCGTCAATCTGATCTGTGATATCACTCCAACTCAAACCCAGGAGAGACCACATCGGTTCAGGTCTTCAGTCCATGACCATGTTTACCTCAGACTTACTGAGATTATCTGATTGCTTTTTATTATTGTATCTCCCTTTTCATCATTTGTCACCCTCTCATCATATTTCTGGTGGATTTCAACACGTCTGGATTATTTCTGCTTCAGTCTGGCTCTTGTTTTATTCACACCATGAATACAGATATCATTATCAGATTATCAGTAAATCAGATTAAGATGACAATGACGATGAAGAGTACCTGTCTGCAGAGACTGAGGAGGAGGAGGAGGGGTTATCATGAAGAGGGTGACGATGAGTACCTGTCTGTAGAGGCTGAGTGCGACCGGTTGGTTCCTCAGCGTCATGAAGAAATCTCCTCGGTTCATCTCGTTCTTCAGGTACGTCACGACCGTATAAACTGAAAACACAAGAAACAGTCAGAGTGACATCATCAACCTGACAGACAGGTGGTGGGTGTGGCTAACAGACTCACCCAGGTCAGTGTCTCCACTCTCCACAGCTTTACTGAGAGCCAACTGACTCCTCTTCATCTTCAGCAGCAGAGGAACCTGTTCTCCAGACCGAGCCTCAAAATCCAACAACTAGAAAAATACAAGATTCAAATAACAAAACGTTTGTCCAATGACACGGCAGCAGCAGCTCACATGATCCGCATGTTCGACCGTCAACACAGCAAAACACAACCGCAGAAAAGTGACCATCAAGTATGAAGCGCCTCATTCCAAAGAGGCGATGTCTTAAAAGACATTTTAAAACTTAAAAACAAGACCAAAACTGAAGCTAGCACTACTAACAGCTGCTGTTAGCAGCTGCTGTTAGCGGCTTCTGTTAAAGTTGCTGCTAGCAGCTTCCGTTAGCAGCATACTCGTGGATGTACAGACAGCATCACTGGTCACTGTGATATTGAAGGAAACTTAAAAACAGGATGATTCTCAGGGAAGCTCTGTGGTGTCTTTTTTCTACCATTTGAAGTGCGTATATATACACATCCATCCATCCATCCATCCATTATCTATACCGCCTATCCCTTTCGGGGTTGCGGGGGGGCTGGAGCCTATCCCAGCTACAATGGGCGAGAGGCGGGGTCCACCCTGAACCGGTCGCCAGCCGATTGCAGGGCCAATATATACACACATATATATAAAAAATTAGAGAAGTATTGAGCTATCATGTCAACATGGAGTTACCTTGATGGCGAGCTCAGTGCGTCCACACTCATAAGCTTTAGCTGCGATGTGCGAGTAAGAAACACCAGGTGAGTCTCCCACCTTGACACACACCGCTCTCGCTATGGCCTCGTCTGATAGGTCCTTCTGCTGCACCTGGACACCACAACACAGGTTAGACAAGTGAGTTCTGCCAGGAAATAAGGTGAGTCAGGTCACACAGGTTACCTTGCATGAAGCCCAGTGTTTGAGGACTCTGCTGACTCCCTGATAGTCTGGAATCTTCAGGTAACGACAGATTTCTATGGCTAAGGGATAAAACTGTCGATACACCAACCTGAGAGACAGACAGGCACAGAGGAGACAGACAGATGAGAGACAGACAGGCACAGACAGGTACAAAGAGTCTGATGAAAGAGGCTCACCTGTCGATAAGCACCTGCAGAGTCATCTGTTTGAATCTGAGGTCAGATGTCAAGGAGCTGATCACCATGGTAACAGAGTAAAACTGAAGACTGATCTGAGTGGTGGAGGGTCAAACATCAAATGACCATATCACAGTTGCTGCTCATTAAAGATTACAAAGTGACTGTTGGACAAAAGATGGCCGTACACTACATTACCCATGTTGCACCGGTCTGTGAGGATACTGAGTGTGTGTCAGTGGCAGGCCTACGCTGCTCTCTCTGACGGCGTTCAGGACTCTGAGTTCTCTGCAGGTCGACACAAACGGATCCGGACTGAAGTCAGTCAGAAAACACTTCCCGAACGACGCCGCCTGGTGGACAAAACACAACGTTACACCACAGAACACTGACACAGGACACTGACACAGGACACTGACCCAGGACACTGACCCAGGACACTGACACAGGACACTGACCCAGACCCCTTAGACCACAGAACACTGACACAGGACACTGACACAGGACACTGACACAGGACACTGACACAGAACACTGACACAGGACACTGACACAGGACACTGACACAGACCCCTTAGACCACAGAACACTGACACAGGACACTGACACAGACCCCTTAGACCACAGAACACTGACACAGGACACTGACACAGGACACTGACACAGAACACTGACACAGGACACTGACACAGGACACTGACACAGACCCCTTAGACCACAGAACACTGACACAGGACACTGACCCAGACCCCTTAGACCACAGAACACTGACACAGGACACTGACCCAGACCCCTTAGACCACAGAACACTGACACAGAACACTGACACAGGACACTGACACAGACCCCTTAGACCACAGAACACTGACACAGGACACTGACACAGAACACTGACACAGGACACTGACACAGGACACTGACACAGACCCCTTAGACCACAGAACACTGACACAGGACACTGACACAGGACACTGACACAGACCCCTTAGACCACAGAACACTGACACAGGACACTGACACAGGACACTGACCCAGACCCCTTAGACCACAGAACACTGACACAGGACACTGACACAGGACACTGACCCAGACCCCTTAGACCACAGAACACTGACACAGGACACTGACACAGACCCCTTAGACCACAGAACACTGACACAGGACACTGACACAGAACACTGACACAGGACACTGACACAGGACACTGACACAGACCCCTTAGACCACAGAACACTGACACAGGACACTGACACAGGACACTGACACAGAACACTGACACAGACCCCTTAGACCACAGAACACTGACACAGGACACTGACACAGGACACTGACACAGAACACTGACACAGAACACTGACACAGGACACTGACACAGGACACTGACACAGGACACTGACACAGGACACTGACACAGAACACTGACACAGGACACTGACACAGGACACTGACACAGAACACTGACACAGAACACTGACACAGAACACTGACACAGGACACTGACACAGGACACTGACACAGGACACTGACACAGGACAAAGTGTGCCTTCGGTGTTCTCACCCTCAGCAGGGATTTCTGGGTGTTCGTGTCATATTCATGTCCTGCTGCCTCCACACACTGTCTGACAGCTTCTCCCAGCATGCTTTGCTCCTTGATCTCCCTCAGGTACTCATCAGCCTTTTGACTCGACTTCTACACAAACACAGGAACAGAAATCAGCTGTTAAGTGACCAATAATTCAAATCTTCCACTTGTATCAGAGAATGCGAGACCTTTATGAGCACACATTATTATGTAGTCAGGCAGACAAGGCTTCACACAGAGAGGTCGCCAGACAGACAGACAGACAGACAGACAGACAGACAGACAGACAGACAGACAGACAGACAGACGGGTTCTTACCTCGTACTCCCTGTGGGCCTCCAGCAGCAGAGCTCCTGGAGCCATGGAAGCGATCTTGAAGATATCCTGACAGACGAGAGGAACCTCCTGAAGCAGCTCCTGATTGGTTGAGCTGATAATCCGAACTCCATCTAGCTCTCCAACTAAAACACACTGATCTTCAATGGGGAACCTGAGGCCAAGGGTCAAGGGTCAAATGGGGTGAAACATCACCCGAGTAGAGAATGACTCCAAAGAGGTCACCTGAAACAACTGAAGCGGTTTCTTTAAACAATCATGGCGAAGAGCACCTCAATAATCTCCAGGATAACCTCAACAGCCCCAGGAGAACGTAAACCTTGAAGCACCTTGACAAGTTTAACCAGTTTCAGGACCACCTTAACAAGCAACAGGAAAACCTTGACAAGCCCCAGGATAACTTTAACAATCCACAAGAAGACTTAATGATTCCAACGTGAACTTTAACAAGCCCCACAGGAACACTGACCAGTTTCAGGAGAACTTTAAAAGGGCCCTGAAGAACTTAAACAGACAGCACAGGAACCATAATGAGCCCCACAATAAACTTAGCAATCTCCAGAAGCACCTTAATAACATTAATGTCAGGAGCACCTTCACCAGCAACTGGAGCACCAGTCTGAACTGGTTCCAAGGATACTGGATGGTGTCATTACAGACTCCAGCCACCATAAGTAGTCTGTCCCACATCAACACCACAGATGGCTGCTGACTTTTTGGTCTGCGACACCTGGACAGGTAAAGAAGGTGGGATAGGTCAATGGACAGAAAGGTAACCTTACAGAGAGACAGATAAACAGACTGAGAGACAGGTAAAAAGAAAGAGAGGTAGATAAATAAAGCTGTAAACAGACAAACAGGCAAACAGACTGGTAAATAAGTGGACACAGGAGGGGACAGACAGGTCAACAGCAATTGGACAGACAGATGAGCATCTAAGCAGACATGGAAATAAGCAGAGAGAGAAATGTCAACAGAGGGGTGGGAAAACTGGGACAGACAAAGATGTCACTAAGCGGACAGACAGGTAAACAGGTGGACAAAGGGGTAAACAGAGAGAGAGACATGCATACAGGGAGACAAACAGGTAGACAGATAAATACAGGGACAGGCAAAAACCAGGCAAACACAGACAGGTACACCGGGAAAGAACAGACAGACAGGTAAAATGGGGAGACATACAGGTGGACAGGTGTGCATACCAGACCATCTGTTTGGGAGGTGTCGACTTTTTGGTGTCAACTTCACTCAGTTTGTCCTGCAGACACAGAATCACCTGTCAACCATCCACACAGACCCCGCCCTCTCAGGTTATATCAAACAGCTGATTGGACAGAGGAGAGCTCACCTGGAGGTGGGAGGACCCTGTCCAAAGGTGCCCAGTGTCAGTGAAGAGAGCCAGGTATTTATAGCTGAAAGACACACACATGTGGACGATACTGCCAGCCTGAGGACTGAAGCCCGGAGGACACTGAAGACAGACAGGCAGAAAGACGGGCAGGTGAGGTCACCTGTCTGTCTGCCTGTTTGTTATAACTGGAAGGCACAGACATGTGACGACACTCCTGGCCTGCGGACTGAAACCTGGAGGACACCGAGGACAGTACACCGATTGTCTTTTTTGGAAAAAGTTGTGTATAAATATCACTTCTGAACTTTCCAGGACACTCACGAAAGACCGCACACTCGACAAACTTCCATTTTTCCAGGATTCTTCTGTATTTATTGTCTCTCCGTCTGTCGTCCACTTTAAATTTGTCCCTATAAAACTAACATTAGCTGTAAGAGGAAGACGGATGAAGGTGAGAGCGAAGGAGCACCTGCGGACCTGAACGTAACAAAGTCCTGCTGTTTGGAAACTACTTCACACAGATTTCAGTGATCACACGGAGGGAAGAGACAGCTCTGCCAAACACAAGCAGAGACATTGTCCACCGAAGGCTGAACTTATACAATCTGTCACCCTTTTCAGAATCAGCGTCTGTCTCTCTCACTGTCTCACCACAGCAGTGCAGGACGTGTTGTCCAGGACGTAGAGCTCAGGTCCATTGGACAGCAGGACTTTAGTTTGTCTGTCCTGAGTG